>NC_085137.1:27301353-27389251 GCF_035046485.1 Aedes albopictus
TAGCCATAACCCTTCTGATCATCATTGCTGAAGACACGAACATTCTAGGTGGTCAGAATCATGAGATAAACCATGTCAAAATACTTCATTGTAAATGCACACTAGCGCCACATAGCGGCGGAATTACGCACTAAAATCACCACCATTTGATAGCCATAGACCTTCTGATCAACATTGCTGAAGACACGAACTTTCTAGGTGGTCAGAATCATGAGATAAACCATGTCAAAGTACTTCGTTTTAAATGCACACTGGCGCCACATAGCGGCGGAATTACGCACTGAACTTACCACCATTTGATAGCCATAACCCTTCTGATCATCATTGCTGAAGACACGAACATTCTAGGTGGTCAGAATCATGAGATAAACCATGTCAAAATACTTCATTGTAAATGCACACTAGCGCCACATAGCGGCGGAATTACGCACTAAAATCACCACCATTTGATAGCCATAGACCTTCTGATCAACATTGCTGAAGACATGAACTTTCTAGGTGGTCAGAATCATGGGATAAACCATGTCAAAGTTCTTCGTTGTAAATGCACACTAGCGCCACATAGCGGCGGAATTACGCACTGAACTTACCACCGTTTGATAGCCATAACCCTTCTGATCATCATTGCTGAAGACACGAACATTCTAGGTGGTCAGAGTCTTGAGATAAACCATGTCAAAGTACTTCATTGTAAATGCACACTAGCGCCACATAGTGGCGGAATTACGTACCAAACATTTCACCATTTGATGGTCATAAACCTGCTGAACAACTTTGCCGAAGGTCTAAACTTGGCAGAGGATACGGTTTTTAAGATATAGTTTAGTAAAAAATAAGGTTTTCAGGTGATGCCAAACTTTTTGGGGTGCTGCAATATTCAATTGGGGTGTTGCAATACTAGAAGATGCGATTCCATATTTATGGCGGGTAGTGTATACACGCAGCTACTGATAACATTGACAAAATGATAACACAACACAGAGACGTAACACGAACGAATAAATGTGTAGGTAGTTCTCAAGCCGAACCGGAGGCTGTAGAAGCTTAGGAAAATATTTGCCCCAGTCAGTAGCCAATATAGCTTTGAGCAATAAAGAGGTGCTTTTCTTTTTAAACTCGATCGCAATCAATAAACATTTTTGGAGGTGTGAATTTTGGACTGTTAATTCTAATAAAGTGCGTCGGTGCAATTTCGTCGTACCAAAGACCGTAAAAGTGTGCTGTATACCTAGTTTGGAAGAAACTCGGATTCGTGAAGAAAGTGTTGCAGTGAGTGGAATCGGATAATTGTATAGCTGGCCGTGATCTTCCAACCGGCGAACCCGGAGATTGATGAACAACAAAGATTGAAAAATAAATTGCAAATGTATGCAAATAGCAGATGCCATATTCAGAGATACGAGAAAATCAACACTCACGGAAGTGAACAAGTATTTCGATCTCTAGCAAAAGTAAATATTCCAATTTATGTTTGATTATTTCAAATCAATATGTTTTATTATAATACGCAATAAAATTACTTAAAAATGTTGTTTTCTTATCTTGTTTCAACATTTATGTTGTTGGCGAAATTAGGAACCCAGAATTTGTATGGGTCCCTAATTTCGTGCACTGTTTTTTATAACTTTGTTTTAGAGGTTCTTGTGTATGGTATGTGTGGGCAAGATGGGTCAGTACCGTTTTCAATCGCACAATATATGTTTTGAATCTTTCAATAATTTTCCCAGATGAACGACAGGGATACACAAAAAAGTGGTATATTGTTTTGAAAATTCTATACGTTCCTCGCACAGAAAAAAAAATAAAATATTTTTTCGTTATACTCCTTATGCTATACAATCCATATAACTACGTGTTTTGTGTAGACGGGGCAAGATGGGTCACCCTAATTTTTCAGTATGTTTGCATAGTTTTTGAAAATTTTCCTTTTTCATGGAAAGGCTATTCTGTGACCTACATTATCGAAGCGATGAGAGCACTGAAAATTTGAGAACATATTTTTTTAATTGTCCTTAAAAAAATATAGGTTTTCAAAGTCCGTTTATGGCTACCCGAACAAAAATCTTCTGGTTCTGAGAATAGTCTACCGATATGTTTCAACATTTTCTTCATGTAATCTGTACGTCTATGAAGCTTAGATGTATAGAGAAAAACTAGAAGATATAGTATTTTTTGTTGGAGGAAAATCGAGTTTTCTAATAGCTGACTCATCTTGCCCCCGTTAAAATGAGGTGGGGCAAGATGGATCATGTTTTGAAAATTGTTTGTCAAGAAGCAGGTTTCAAACTTTATTACCTTTTTATACTCTTATATCATAGCTGACTAGTGTATCTGAGAGTCGTGGTAGAATACAGAGAAATGCGATTTATATTCAGAAAGTTATAGGGATCCATTTCTTAGGTGACCCTTCCTGCCCCCACTTACCATACTTGTAGCCATCGCATGATTCGGTTATTAATAATAGCTCTAATAACTATTTTAATTGGTTTAAAATTAGCTAGGGACTGCTCATTAACTACGTAGAAAGTGAAAAAAAAAACAAACAAATTTATAAATGTGGGAATACTAAGTACGCTAGGGATGATTTTTTTTATCCAAACATTGGGAGTAGTAGCTTACAACCGCTAGTTTCATCCAAGCAAATTATTGCCGTAAGCCTTATTGCCAGAACACAAATTTGGAAAACGACACTTTACTAACTAACCTCCCAAGGCTCTACGGTGAAACGATCGAGGAGGTGAAGTTGACTACCGACCACTCGATCAAGGTTGTGGAGGCGTGGATGCGGTCCAGAAAACTGGAGCTGGCTCACCACAAGACAGAGGTGACGGTTGTTAACAACATGCAGTCGGCGCAGCAGACGGAGATCAGTGTAGGAGAGTGCAGCACTATCCTGTCGAAGCGCTCTGTCAAGCACTTGGGCGTGATGATCGACGACAAGCTTACCTTCGGTAGCCACGTCGATTATGTCTGTAAAAGAGCCTCCACAGCTATTGCGGCACTGTCCCGGATGATTTTTTTTTTTTTACTCATTCGTTTATTTGGAAGGCTCGGGCGCCACGTGGGCATAACGGAGCCAAATCTATTTTGGTTTTACAATTCTACAACTTTACATTCTAATAAACAATTTCATATAACACTGTTTTCTATATCTGACTAATCTGATATGTCGGACTTTGAACCGATTGAAGATAGTCGTGATGCGCTTCTCTGTTTTTTATCTTTGTTAGATGATATGCTCCTAGACGCTTTTACCTCCAAATCTCGCTTCTTCTGCTTTTCCGTCTCGTCTTCTACGCTTATCGCCGCAATCCCATCGTATTGAGCATAGAGCTTGCCATTCGACCTCCACATTCTTATTGGCACTTGCTCAGGCTTGGGCCCCGGTGCTGACTCCTGTTCTCTCATTTCCACATTTTCTTCACGAGTTTCGATGTCTTCCGCATTTGGAACCTTGTTATTCCGGAGCTCCGCCACCTTATCGTTTTGCACCGATGCCACCTTTTTCACTACTCCTGCATACGTAACCGATGGTACAACATCCACGACCTCAACCGAACGTTGATTCCTTTTCTTCGGACAGACGTTCATCTGATGCCCCGTCTGGTTACAGATGAAACACTTGTCTTTGTTTCCGGAGTAGAAAACATTCCCTCTCCAATTGAGGAAATGCAACGCTGACGGTATTTCCGATTTAACATCCATATACACGCCGCGAACGCCGTTGAAAATATCCAACTCGGTATCCGCCGGGAATTTCTCCCGTATCACTCTTTTGACTTTTCCGTACTTCCCTAGCACCAGCGATATCTCTTTATCGGGTACCTCCGGTGGCAGTTCACACACACGAACGTACTGATAATTACCTTCCGCATCTGATATTTGCACAACCACTATCGTCCCGTTTGCATAATGGAAACGAAGTGGTTGTGCATTGTTCTCCAACGCTGCCCTGAATGCCTGTTGATTTTTTAGCTTGAGATACACGCTGTGGTCCTCTGCTCGCCGGTACAGGGTATCCATGTCGCTGATGCTGACATCCAAACTCTTCACGAATTTCGCGATCTCGTCATAGGAAGGCCGCACAGAACCCGTAGGAAATGAAAACTTGACAGTGTTCTTCACTTCAACCATCTTACTTTCTGCAAAATGCTTATGAGTCCAGCAAGTAGCGATAAGCCGAAACAACACACAGTGACCGTGAGAGAAAATTCTGCAACCGTTCTCGTCGGCAGATGAAAACAGACTGTCCCGGATGATGTCCAATAGCTCAGCGGTGTACGCCAGTAAGCGCAAGCTTCTGGCTAGTGTTGCTACGTCCATACTTAGGTATGGCGGCCCGGCGTGGGGTACCGCGCTAAGTACTGAATGCTACCGACGGAAGCTGGAAAGTACTTACAGGCTTATGTGTCTGAGGGTTGCAAGCGCGTACCGTACCGTGTCACACGACGCTCTCAGTGTCATTACTGGTATGGTGCTGTAGTGTCTACCTAATGGTTGTGCGCATAGGATATCTACCTACATGAAATACTATTCATAACAATACCTAAATGTCTAGGTATCATTCATTATGTCTACCTAAGGTAGTATAAATACGGGTGGTCATTGGACCACACAGCAGAGACTGCACAAGACTTGGACTTGTCAACATCTTTATTATTCTTCTTTTGAAGGATATAAAAGTGGCGACGAGGATCAAGGAACGTGTAATTTCTTTTGAGTTATTCCGAAATTGTTTCTTTTTGGGTTTCAGGTTGTTGTAATAACAAATTGTTATTTTTTGTGGGGAACGAAATTGTTCTTTTATGGTAGAATTGCCATTATGTTGTGAACAGATTGTTCTATTTTGGCCGATGTTGCATTAACGAAATTGTCTTTTTGTTTTGGTAATAACGATATGTTATTTTTGTGGTGAACGAAATTGTTCTTTTATGGTAGAATTGCCATTATGTTGTGAACAGATTGTTCTATTTTGGCCGATGTTGCATTGACGAAATTGTCTCTTTGTTTTGGTAATAACGATATGTTATTTTTGTGGTGAACGAAATTGTTCTTTTGTGGCGGAATTGTCATATGTTATGTTTTGGTGAATGGATTTGTGTTATTTGTACTTTTTTGGTAAAGTTGCCGATGTTGGGATAGCGAAATCGTGTTTTTGTAGTTTTGTTAGCGAACAGATATGTTCTTTGGAAGTGACGGACTCGTCAGTTTATTTGTGCTATCATTATTTTGGTGATGAATGTAAATTTTTGAAATTTTCTAAAGGGGAAAGGACTGTAGTGTCTACCTAATGGTTGTGCGCATAGGATATCTACCTACATGAAATACTATTCATAACAATACCTAAATGTCTAGGTATCATTCATTATGTCTATCTAAGGTAGTATAAATACGGGTGGTCATTGGACCACACAGCAGAGACTGCACAAGACTTGGACTTGTCAACATCTTTATTATTCTTCTTTTGAAGGATATAAAAGGTGCCTATCAGCATTCTTATCAGTGAGGACATGGAGTGCTTCGAAATGCGCGGCACAAGAGGCATACGCAAGACTGTCAGGATGGCCTCTATGGTCAAATGGCAGCGCGCGTGGGACAGTTCCACCAAAGGAAGGTGGACCCATAGGTTGATACCGAGGGTAGATAGTTGGATCAATAGGCGCCATGGGGAAGTTACATTCCACCTGACACAGATCCTTACGGGTCATGGTTGCTTCCGACAGTATCTACACCGTTTCGGGCATGCGGATTCTCCCGAATGCTCAGTTTGCAATGGTTTAGAGGAAACGGTGGAACACGTTTTGTTCGTGTGCCCCCGTTTTCGCACAATGCGTGACCGCATGCTTGCCACATGCGGGGAGGACACAACTCCGGACAACTTGGTCCAGAGAATGTGTAAGGATGAGATTAGCTGGAATGCCGTTTCAACGGCTATCACCCATATCGTCTGGGCAAGGATGGCAGAAAATCACTTCAAGCGATAAATGATACAGGATACTAATAATCCAAGACGCCTCACGCCGTGCTCGTATCACAGAACAATTAAAGCATCTGATGCACGCTTTATCGCGTGATGACCCGTTATCGGATCATGTTACAAGTCATGATAAATTCTATTCATCACATTGTTTGCCACTTATGCACCCGTAAGCCGCATTCATGATTCGAAATAATACGTTCACAAGCATATCTGGAAGTTAAATCACCAAGAATGCTCAAAAAGTGAATGAAATCACTAATTTATCATTTCGACTTCATGATAACGATCGCATCGCGCCCGCACATGCCGAGCGAATCATTCTTCTCGGACCGAAGTTTGTTATGATGCTTGACGACAAAATGTTATCGTTGTTGCTATGATCGCGCGATGCCGTTCGACCGCGACACATTCGAAATCTGATCATGATCACTAGATTTCCATCCTTGCGTCTGGGAGCTACAGAGGAGGTGGCGCGTGGACTCGGAGAATGGCTAGTCCAGATGCAGTACAAGAGGTGGTCCAGGGGTTCGAAGTCGGCTTCGTAGGTCATACCGGTGCCCTGCGGTGGAGCTACCATTACAGCGATTAAGTGGCCGCGGAGAGGAAGTCCCGGTAGCGGTGCTGTCGTGGCGTCAGTCTACTGGGTTGGATCTGAGCCCGCGGTTGGAAAGGGGTCCCCGGCAAGGGTCGGGGTAGGTGAGACCCTGCTGTCTGCAACCTACGGATGCATCTGATAGGGCCTGAAGGGTAGTAATACCCTTCCTTTGCGGGCAGGCCAGATCGGGTTGCATGTGGGCATCAGTTCTTGATGTCCGCTCAGCAGTAGGGCGCGAGCGGGGTTAACCCTGCCCGCCTTCCGAGGACAAAGGGAGTGGCGAGGACCACTCGGGAAACTGGCTAAGCGCCAGCAGGCTACCGTGATGGACTCTCCAGAGCGAGTCATCGATGTTCGTTGCTGCTAGACTACGGCAGCTAACCTTGAGGGTGCGATATGCACTAGCCCCTCTCTGAAGCAATACCTTCTTGGTGGTTCCGGAGAGACGTAGGGTTTGGCGACCATAGGAATGTGTTTTAGTGGGTCGAGGAGAGAGTAGTCCTGGCTTCTACCGGCATTGTAGAAGACGGACTCAACCCCACACTACCCTAACCTTCTCTTAGGGTGTCTGATGAGCAGATTTATCCCCCTATGGTTTAGAAGGAAAAAAAACCTCCCGTGGAATATGCCTATTAATGGCACATAAATTATGTGACCTAATAGAAAGGTAAAAAACTACAATTAGTTAAAAAACTGAATTGATTCACATTACTGACCATCAGTAAAGCTAGTGAACATTTGATTCAAATAGCAAACAATATTTTGTTTAAGATGTCAATTAAAGAGCAAAACAAACGTCAAAAATAATAACCCTTACAACTACAGAAGCATTTTTGGAAATCTTAATGTAAACATTCGGGATGAACATGGGAAACAGCAAATATTCACTCATATTTCGTCACAGACATCGATTTTATCTACACGTTATGGTTTCATGGGTATTATAAGAGTATGCTACGTTTTGAAAATTAACACATTTAGGCGAATTCTATGTCTTTTATAGTGAACGAAATTTGGACCCATTTTGAACGAAATTTGGAACCCGTGCACGAAATTTGCCACTTTCAAACAAATCGAAACTAATGTTGTAACTATTTTGTATAATGTGAAGTTGCCTAATTTATATTTTTCTTGGGAGCTACAGTGCCAGCACTAAATATTATTGAAGAAACTAATTTGATATAGGGTGACGAAGGGTATTATCGGCAGGTTTGTTCTCTTCGTCATGGGGGTTTTTTGTGGGCCGAATTCTTTGAAATTTGGGCATATAACTCAGCCTGGTTGGGAAGGATTTGAGTGTTGGATTGCAAAGGTCTAGGAAACAAGGGCTCGGATTAGAGAGTACAATAAACGCGTGTGATCCCTAGCTTGGAACAAAACTAACTGAATTTATTTCTCTTTTTAGCTGATACAATGGAAGTAATGGAACTGTCAAACTGAGAAGTGTTGCCATTTTGATACTCTCAGTATCTGCCGAGCCGGGTGGCTCGACACTCCTCCTCAACACTGATTGGTTTGATCCCGATTGCGCTTCGAAGGTTCTTCAGTTTGACTGCTGGGAGCGGTTTCGTAAGCAAATCTGCCTCCATGTGTTCCGAGGGGCAGTATTGCAGTCGTACGACACCTTGGTGAACCAAATCCTTTACAAAGTTATACTTAGTGTCGATATGCTTGGATTTTTTCTCGTTCCTGTCTGCTTTAGTCAAGGCGATGCAGCTTTGATTATCTTCCTTCACCGGTATTGGAAAATCAAGCTGCTCCCCTATGTCATCCATCAATTTTCGAATCCATAGCACCTCTTGGAGACACTCAGCCAGTGCAATGTATTCGGCCTCGGTGCTGGAGAGGGCGACACATTTCTGCTTACGACAAGACCAATCAATGACGCCACCGTGAAACTTGAAAAGGTATCCCGAGCTTGATTTGCGATCGGAAATATCGCCCGCCCAGTCTGCGTCGACATAACATTCCAGCTGCTTATTATCCTCGCCGAGGTGACCAAGGCAGAGCTCCAAATCCACGGTATGCTTAAGGTAGCGCAAAATGCGCTTCGCTTCGTTCCAGTCGGCTACTGTTGGAGCTTGAACACGTCGTCCCAAGATCGAAGTTGCAATCGAAATGTCTGGCCTAGTACTCACGGCTACGTACAACAAAGCCCCAATGAGACTCTGATATTGATCAACGGAATCAAGTCTCTCGCTTGCCTCCTCCTTTTGTTAAAGGAAGCCGGGATCCATCGGTACCTTCGATGTTTTGGCGACTTTCATCCCGAATTTTTCGAACAGCCGACATAGATACGCACGTTGATTGATGCGATACTGTCCGGCCTCTAGACGGACTTGTATGCCGAGAAACAACTTCAAATCTCCCATTACAGTGATCTTGAATTGGCCGTTCAGAGTCTCAACAATATTGGCGAATTCAGTTTCCGTCGAGCAAATAACGATTATATCGTCGACGTAAATCAAAAGGAAAATGTACGTACCTGATGTCTCCTGTATATAAAGGCACGGGTCGGCTTGGGATTGATGGAAACCCATGGCTTTTAGGACGCTGTCAATCCGTTCATTCCAAACACGGGCTGCCTGTTTTAGCCCATACAAGCTGCGCCGCAATCTGCAAACGTCGTTTTGGTTTCCAATCTCATAGCCGGGAGGCTGCCGCATATAAATCTCCTCCTGAAGCTGTCCATACAGATATGCGGTTTTTATGTCGATGTGTTTAGCTAACATTTTCCTTATGCTAGCTAGGGTCAGCATTGCTCTGAATGTTGTTTGTTTCACGACGGGTGCGAATACCAAGTCATAGTCGAGGCCGTATTTTTGACAATACCCCTGCGCAACTAAGCGGGCTTTATAGCGCACCAGCTGGCCATTTTCATCCGCTTTGCACTTATAAATCCACTTGCTTCCGATTACCTTGCGATGTTGTGGAAGTTGAACGAGCTCCCACGTTCCATTTTCCTGATGCGACAAAATTTCTTCGTCCATAGCCGACTTCCAATCAGCAGACTGTGGACCATTGATTGCTTCATGAAACGATCGCGGCTCCACCACATTGTGTACTGCCAGACATACTCCATCCGTGTAGCGAGCCGGCGGAACACCAGCTGTTGCTCGCCCTGAGCGACGAACCGGCTGCGGTTGCTCTTCTCTTTCAGGGTCTTCGTCATCGTCTCTCCAAAAGTTGCAATCATAGCCTTCGAAAACTCCACCAGGCCAATCGGCTTCGTCGTCATCCCATCCGTAGAAATCTTCTTCTGATTGTGCATCATCATTTACGTTCGTTGGTTTTGAAAAATCTTCCAACGGCCACTCGACGCTTCCTGTATCTGCTGGGCGATCTAGTTCCGCTGATCGTGGCTGGATGTCCTCTGACTTTGCTTCCATAAATTTGTCGCTAAACTCCAAAAATCGAACGTCTCGGCTGATCTTGATTTCACCGGTGCGCATATCCAACATCCGATACGCCTTATGTTCAGATGAGTAACCGACAAGAGTCATTTTGACGGCTTTTACGTCCAGCTTTTTGCGTTTTACCGAGGGAATCAAGACGTAACCGGTGCATCCGAATCGCTTCAAGTGGTTCAAATCTGGCGTTCGATTGTACCAGATCTCATATGGAGTTCGATCAACTGCTGCAGATGGTAGGCGGTTCTGCAGATAACAAGCTGTGTTTATCGCTTCAGCCCAAAATCGGTTATCCATTTTTGCGTCCAGCAACAAACAACGGCCCATTTCACTAAGAGAGCGATTCCTCCTCTCTGATACTCCATTTTGTTGTGGAGAGTAAGCCGCCGTGTATTCTGCCTTAATGCCTTCGTCCAAATAGAACCGTCGTAATGACTTACCCGAATATTCGCCGCCTTGGTCCGATCGGATGATTCGAGGCTTCCGACCAAACTGAGTTTCAACCATTCGAACGAATTCCCGGATCCTCTGTTCCACGTCAGATTTCTCCTTCAAAAAGAAGACATGGGTGTAGCGGCTGTGATCATCGATCATTGTCATGTAGTAACGACAACCTCCTTGCGTGACCACATCCATCGGGCCGCATACGTCCGTGTGGATGATGTCCAATATATTTTTCGACGTTTTTTCCGCAGCTTTCGGGAACGAAGGGCGCGACATTTTTCCTTCAATACAGCACTCGCATGTCGTGCGAATGCCGCAATCCACTACGTTGATTCCTTTTACCAAACTGTTCCGCTTGAGCTCTTCCAACACTGCAGGATCGCGATGGCCCAACCGTCGGTGCCACGAGTGGTCGCAATTTTTCGAATGCCGCTTGCTTTCTGCTTTTAGCACTTTTTCACCAAACATACGCAGCCAGTACATGTCCCCGATCTTATCACCGATAGCAACGACGGTATTCGCGTACACCAATTTACATCCGGTTTTATCGAACTCGGCACGAACGTTTTTAGATGTTAGCTTGCTTATCGAAATCATGTTGCTTTCGAGTGTAGGAACGTATAGCACGCCTTGCAACGTGAGCTTAATCAGTTCACCGGAATCGTTCACACATTCAATTAGGCAGTCGCCGGTGCCTTCAACACGAATTTCATTGCCGTCCGCGACAGTTACACTCGAACGCGAGTTTTCAAATCGAGAAAAAACTGATCTGTCACTGCACATATGTGACGTGGCACCCGAGTCAATCAACCACGAATGCGAACGTGGACGGTTGTTGACATTTCCACGCACCATAAACGTAAACGATCGAAAGTCGGTTTCGCGCACTTGTCTCAGTTTCTGCTCCGCTTTCGGCAGATTCTTCTTTTTCCCGCTTGCATTTTCTGAACTGCTCTTCTGCATCAGAAAGTCTTTGCAGTTCCACATTTTGTGGCCAGCTTTTCCGCAAAAATAACAAACAACTGGCTTCACTTCACTGCTCGCTTTCAGCACCCTCTCTTCCGACGTTTTCTCACCGTACAGCTTCTCACTCTCATCGATCAACTTTGATTTAACGAGTTCCATTGTGAGTTCCGCATCAGAGTGGCTTTCCAATGCGGTGGTGAGTGCGTCGAAAGCTTTTGGGAGACTTCGCAGTATCATTGCCACCTGCATGTACTGTGAAAGCTTCTCTCCGCAGTTCTCCAAACGCGAATACATTTCCTCCATTTCGTAAAGAAACTCTTCCATGCTTTCGCCTTCCTTATAATTCGCACTGCAAATTTCCTTCAACAAGGACACCTTTCCCGTAAGTGTCGCCTTTTGATGATGAGCTTTCAATGCGTCCCACGTGGTTTTTGCAGTAGTCTTCGCCATGATGAGATTGTGCTGATTGTCCTCCACAAGCAATGCAATGGTTGCTCTTGCTTTGGAGTCGCCATCTTGCCACTCTGGTGTAACCGGATTCGGAGCAACTCCCGGATCTACATAACACCAGAGATGGCATAGATACACTGATAAACAGCTCTGCGTACACATCTTCAATAAAATGAGCGCCGCTCTCTTTTGCTACGAATGTGGACCGGCAACAAACACACATCGCTCAGCCGCAAAACTTTGCGTGAGAGTGCGAATGTGTAAGTTGCTACACCAGCTGCGCGCGACGTCGCAGAGCTTAAACTTCTTCTGCGTGAGCTTTGCTCATTTCTAGGAATGTGCTACACATCTGCGCTGACTGAGCTGCAAGTTGTAGGCTCTCGGCAGTACAGAGTAGCGCAGCGCTGTGATGTGAGCTGTGTGTTGGACTGTACTTTCTCTTGCTTTCCTGCGCTCACCGTCGTGCGCGATGCGACAACGATGCCGAGCGAGTGCAGTCGTTCCACGCAGAAGATAATTCTTTACACGCACTCTTTCTCATCAAGCAGGCTGTGTGTAATGTGTATTTTTTTATCTTCTCACTTAGCGCTCTGAGGTGTATGCCATCTCTGCATAACACCACGTTCCCTCGCGACGCATTAACATTTGCACTTTAAACGACCACGACCGGTAATTCCGATTGTTCAATCGGATCACGTTAACCTTCGAGATGTCCATCGTTCTAAAAACTACACTCTCCTGTTCCTCTTGGCCCCAAGGCTGAGCACATAACCTGTTGGATTGCAAAGGTCTAGGAAACAAGGGCTCGGATTAGAGAGTACAATAAACGCGTGTGATCCCTAGCTTGGAACAAAACTAACTGAATTTATTTCTCTTTTTAGCTGATACAATGGAAGTAATGGAACTGTCAAACTGAGAAGTGTTGCCATTTTGATACTCTCAGTATCTGCCGAGCCGGGTGGCTCAACATTGAGGCCAACTCTGAGACCAACAGGTTTCAAAAAAAAAAAAACCCATGACGAAGAAAACAAAACAAAACAAACAACACGCGTGCTAAAAAAAAACAACTTTTTGCAACTCGTTACATAAATAACTATGGGGAAATAAACAATAAAAATTTGCACCACTGTGGCTTAAATTTCGGTTCAACTTATGATTACTTACCTAAAAACTCAGTCAAACTGTACAACATCTAGAAGAACGTAGGATCAAGCGCCATTTAGTCGCCCCAAGCCATCGAAAGATTTAATTTTATAGAATGGCCAAGCGGTTCTTGCAATCCCGATGAAGGAACATTATGCAACATGTTCTTTGGAAAAATTGTACGACAAATAAAACAAAACAAGTCAAATATTTAAACTCAGTCATTGAAACGATCCACGTCGAGTGAAACTCATGTCCTCCTCCTCTCCTCTTCTTGGCGTAACGTCCTCACTGGGACAAAGCCTGCTTCTCAGCCTAGTGTTCTATGAGCACTTCCACAGTTATTAACTGAGAGCTTCCTTTGCCAATGACCATTTTGCATGTGTATATCGTGTGGCAAGCACGAAGATACTCTATGCCCAAGGAAGTCAAGGAAATTTCCTTTACGAAAAGATCCTGGACCGACCGGGAATCGAACCCGTCGCCCTCAGCATGGTCATGCTGAATACCCGTGCGTTTACCGCCTCGGCTATTATATAGGCCCTAACTCATGTCCAGTAATCTAAGTTATCCTTGCATTACATAGTTCTACCTATTTCATCAATCACAATTGCAAGATGGAATATAGGCAAATACGACTGCAGACCAGTTTAGCCATTGTCAGCATGACTTGTAAGTTTTAGTTACCAGCAACTCTTTCGTCACCCTTGTACAGCATTTTTCGGTATGAATCGGAAGCGCGGAATGATCAACGATGACGTATCCATGCTTCAGGTCCCCAACGCGATCTCGCACTATTATACTCGCATACATCATTACCTGTAGTAGCTCAAACTGGGGTCAAATGAACAATCTTAAACTTTCCTCCAGCAGCCACTACGAACGTTGTTCGTCACGCATTCCCAAGCGCACCGAAATACTTTATACACCTGCAACATACACGTCATTCGCGTCTTATAGGCACCTTACCACGAGCATGGCGGTATAAATCTATTAGCTGTTCCATAGCACGGCATTAGTAACCGTTTGGTGCTTCAACTGGAAACAACGGTTGGTTTGGTGGATCTCGAAAAACTCGAAATCTGAAATCGGAAGTGATTAGAACTGTTTTTGGACTTCGACAAGTGTTACTAAATCGAAATCAGTGAAATAAGTATGGCCCCAATTGTGTTGTACCATTTCCCCATGTCGCCTCCGTCGCGGTCGGCTTTGCTGGTGGCGCGTAATCTCGGATTGGATGTAGAGGTAGGTCCACCCACCACAAGAACAGGATTGTGAAGATTAATGTTTTTTTGGAAGAAACAACAAATTGAAGCACGCGACCGCGAAAGCAAAATGTGTTAATATAGTAGTGATTATTATTTGCATAGTCATGATGACTTCGGTAGAAATTGAGATGCTGTTTGAGGAATAGTATTAGGTATTTGGAAAATACTAGGGGGGTTCACTTAACAGCGTAAACTGTAATCAGTCGTGATCAACAAGGTAATTTTTGATTATTTCATTCGCAAAATCATGAAACATTTCAAATAAACAGGAAATCATGGCTTACGCAGCTATTACATCTGTTAAGTGAGTACCCCTACTAAGATTAATGCTAAGCACGATGGATCAAATACAGCCAATTCAATCCAAGCGTGCTTGAAAGTTTAACGTTCAAAAGTGGTTATCAAATTTACTTTGTGCATTTAAAGTTCTATGTTTAATCTCCTTTCCAAATCGACTATGAAATGATGTGAATTGCAATATAGTTTTTAAAAGTTTTAAATTAAATCAATGATCATGACTACCAACACTAAAATTGCTTTCAAAAAAGGTTTTTCAATTGTTGTTAAGTATGTTTTCAGAGAGTGTGATATCTTCGAAAACTGAATATGAGATTTCTGGCATAAAAGAAATGTACATAATGTTATTATATTACATAGTGAAACATTAATTTATCTCAAAAGCAAACGTATGTTTCTCTGCTAAATGTTGGGCGACTGAATCCGAATCCAGGCTCAGATTTGCTCTAGCACGTTACAATTTTGGGCTTTTTTACGGGTAGCCGTTAGACATGAAAGTTATTTTTCTAAGCAATCATAGGGTAAATTATTAGAAAAATATCTAATATTTCACCGATTGTGCCCTGTTGATTCGCTTTTTGATTTTCTGTGTCAGATACACAATGTGTTTCCTGCAGGTGCATTTGGAGTCAGTCGTGTTTGGTGTTACCCACAAGATGGAACGGTAACTTAGTCGGTTTGTGTTTAGAAAATACAGCCCTCTCCGTTTTTTTTGTAAAGGAGGGTAAGCATGAACCCTGGTAGGTAGGGTAGGTAATCAAAATTTGAACCAAATTGCGGCTTCCTGAAGCAGTGCAAATTTTAAGTGATTTTTTCTCCCACATGGAAATAATTTACTACGGCAAAATCGTATGTACATGAAAGCCACGGGTATAAGCTTTCTGTTAAATGGTAAAAAGTTTGTATTTGCATCGAATTTCATTGAAATATTTGATTTTTCATCAACTATGATTTTAATCTTAATTTGAACCATCGTAATCATAATTTGAACCAATTTTAATCTTAATTTGAACTACTGGCGGCAGCAGCTCGAGCAACTCACAAAACAGTCAATTCCATGCTAAACAATGAAGAATCCCATGAATCTGCTAATTCTCATACCTATTTTTCATTAGGCAGTGGAATCTCAACTCAGAATGTTCGAAATTCTTTAGGAATTTGGAAACTAAATTTGGAATTTTTCATCCCCCAAGAGTAAACAAAGCAACCACTAGCGCAATCTACAGGCCAACACTAGAAGCTCACCCCCGTTTACTAGTTCAAATTTAGATTACAAATGGTTCAACTTAAGATAACATTCTCCAAGTAAGAACTACTTAAATTTGATAATTTTATGACAAATAATGCGGAATATTATTCGGTTGATCGATTCTACGATAAATAAGCTTGCATTTGACGTGTTCACATATTGCGTGTGATACAATGCATGAGCTGTACGAGTGCACCGAAAATGTGCTTTCTCTTGGGGGAAATGGGTGAAATCATAGTGATTTTTCAATTGCCTGTTTTCCATGACAAAAACGCTGTTTTCAATGCTTTTAAATCCCATGTTATCAGGTTATATTACGAAAAGCTGTTTAACATCTTTTTCGGAACAACATTTGCCTGAAAAGTACGTCGTTTTAATGAATTTTGAAATGGTTCAAATTAAGATTACAATTTGACTAGTTCAAAGTTTGATTTCTTACCCTAATTCAATTTCACGAATTCACGAAGTCGCCAAGAGCAATACTCTTCTGCTTTTCAAACAGCAAGTTAAACCGTGACATCACCTGATTATAATCGTGTGAACGGAATTAGAAACCCAAAAAAGGGATTGGAATTGGATGATGTCGCGATATAAAGAATTGTTCGGCATTGATGAAAGGCTACTTTTGTGTAGTCTGTCGGAAAAACATCGACAAAAACTGAATCAAAATCCCCCTCAGTATCCAAAAACACTAAGCCCATTTGCTGCTTTTGAGCAAAGGCTAACTGAATATCTGAAGAAAGCCACGCAAGACAGTATTCGTACATATGTTTCTTTGCCTCTGTGGAAAACAAACTGTGTATCTGACAACATGCCACTCAATTTAACCCATTTGTCCGCAGTCAGAAGAGAATCATCTTCTCCAATAACTTCCATAGACAAGACAACATCGTGATTGGATGATACGAATTATGTATGATCCGACACGGCTGTCACTGGCTTTTGGATTGCTATCGCCCTCACTTGCCTCCAGTAATCAACCTGAACAATATTGTTCTCCAGAAACTGACTGAACAAGTTCCACAAGCGCATCTTTGCGTCTTCAAGGTAGTTTTTTCAGCAAACCAAGTTTTTTTTTCGAATCTTTCCTGCAGCGGGAGTGTTACATGAAAGAAGAGCATGTGAGAATTTAATCATCGAATACGGCTTATCCGTGTCGTTCCTATCTTCGAAAACATCACAGATTATTTGATCGACGGATACGGAATCTGGTAAAACTTGTACAGCAAACTTAAGGATCCACCGGTGAGAGCTTTCTCGATCCTTGTTACCCGACGACGCGTTATGCTTCTCCCCAAACAGTTCTCATCGAAGTCTCGCGCGATAAACCCTCGACGAACCGACGCCTGTAACCACTTGTCTTGGCCTTGATCAAGCGTACCGCTTGAAGTTCTCTACCGAACCGCGTTTTCGAAACTCTTTCAACATCGTGAATCGCTATCCCACCACGGATTGGGGGGTTTCCTAAGAACCAACGGATCAGGCAATTCAGGAAGAAACCGATACTCTCCAGCGGTGGAAGTATTTCTACCGATTGCTCACCGTCGATAATTGATTCCGCGTACTTCCCCCACTCAATGTGTTTCGTAAAGTCGATAGATGAAGGTAGATGTGAGCCATTATTAGAAATAAAAACAACGATCGGCAGGTGATCACTTACTGCCATGGGGATCCTAGATAACCTTCCATGCACGCTCCAGCGAGAGTGAGCTCGAGTAGATTGAGTGGTCTAATCGGTTGTCTCTAGGACTGCTATTTTTAGCTGGAGGTGCCAGTCGCGTAACTTCCCAGGTATTCAAAATTGTCATGTTGGAGTTGTGACAGAGGTCATATATCAATGTTGAACGGCTATCATCGTACAATTCTCTCCAGACTGTACCATGGGAGTTGAAATCTCCCATCAGCAGTTGTGTAAAAAGTTACGTGTATCACTTTCACCGGTCTTAAATATCATCAGTGTTATTTTTCCGTCCGTATGTAAACAGTCTAGCATGTTAGATAGACTATCCTTGAATTGAATAGTTCATGATATGGCATTACAAAACACCAAACGGCTACGTTCCCATGTTAACGTTATTTTGAAGGATAAATTTTCAACTCCATTACGACGGGCATTCAACTTGTATTTTGTAGATAATAGGTATCATAGGGTACCATTATGAAAATCATGAGTTCATTCACCTCCCTTCCAACATTGTTAAGAATTTTCTTCAAAATCCAGTGCTATGTCATTACGATCGGTAATGACTGATTAAGTACTACTGATTACAAATACAAAGGCCTTGACCTGCCTCTCTCGTGTAATTTATTACAGTCACTCACCCACCGACTATAAAGGCATCCTACTTTGATTGTCCGACGCGACAAGGATACCTTTTAATGCTCCTTTTGACTCCACCTTAGCGTGTGTAGGCGCCCCTAAGTTCCTCAACAGAAATCGATAAATCGGTCACCTCGCTGTTGAAAGGATAAACGGCAAGCAGCGACTGGTGCTAATTAATTTTTCAAACCTTAAGCAATCATCCGATGGTGTGGAATTCTTTGCCGGTTTAATTATTTAATGTGGAAAAATGCGTTAAAAAAGTATTCAATAACTATGTTAGTGTATGCATGTTTGAAACCCGATCAAAATGATGAAATTTGGAAATACATATCTATTGTACTAGATGCCATCCTGATAATTGGTTCACATAATATATATTCAAATTAGCAAATATTTGTCAATTTGCATGCACATGGAATGCCACGAATACTGAAGATTGACATTGCATCTGTACTGGACCAGTGATGGTAATCAACGGAACGTTGATGAACCACGTAGATTTCTTGTTGTCCGAATTATCGAGTTGTCAACAGTGAATAGTATAACCGTATATAACATTACTTCTATATTTCTAAACAGGTCAAAATTCTTAATCTGATGGCAGGCGAGCACATGCAGGAGGAATTCCTGAAGATAAATCCCCAGCACACCGTTCCGACAATCGTCGACGACGACTACGTCCTGTGGGAATCGAAAGCAATTGCCACTTACCTGGTGGAGCAACACCATCCGGACAGTACCCTGTATCCGGCGGATCCGAAGCAGCGCGGCATCATCAACCAACGGTTGTACTTTGATTCAACTGTCCTGTTCGGCCGGGCGTATGCTGCTTTCGCTCCGCTGATGCGCCAGGGTGCCACCACGATCCCCCAGGAGAAGAAGGACGCCATCATGGAAGCCCTCGGGACGTTGAATGGATACCTCGACGGACAGGATTGGGTTGCGGGTGAAAACACCACCGTAGCCGATTTGTGTTTGTTGGCCACCGTTTCGTCTCTGGAGGTAAGATATCTACGAAAGTCAATGATTTGAGGTTTATAATCGATGTCGATGATGAATGTCTCCTGGATAAGGTCGAACCCGTTTGGCATATAGTCGTTTGACATGAAGTCATTTGTTATAATAGCCGTTTGACATAATGGTTGTTTGCCGCGCTATTCGTTTAACATAATAAGCATTTGGGATAATTCTGAATAGAAGATCTATGATGTATTGTATATGATCAACCTAAATAATTTGCAATTATTCTACTGTCGAATGTTTCACGGTCGAGCAGCATCAAAAATGATTCCATAAGACATACATTTAAGTATCGTTGCCGAAATGACAAATCGCGTGAAATGCGAAAAATTATGCATGAAAATAGCCAACGCTACTTCACCTATTGCTACGCCAAACGCCTGTTATGCCAAACGGAATAATTCCCATGGATAAACTACACCTGTTACTTACACATAAATATCACGTATATTTGCAGAAATTTGGTGTTGACTTAAGTGGTTTGCCGAACGTCACAGCCTGGTTGGAGCGTTGTAAATCCCTTCCGGGATTCGAAGAGAATGAAGAAGGCGCAAGCATTTTCGGAAACGGTTTGAAATCCAAGTTGGAGGAACCTTTCTAATTATTTTTTTTTTTCAGTTCTATAATTCTCACTATAGCAAAGCTAACCAATAAACGCTTATATTTTTTCAAAGTTTTATTTATTGTAATGTCAACATGTTAAAAAAATACAAACAAGAAAAGTGCTTGTTAATTGTGTTGTGCGTAGACGAGATAATCGAATCTCCCGCAAATAAGTAGATGCAATAAAGGAATTGAACTCAATGCACAGTGCACTGTGAATCTAAAGTCTTAATAATTAAATGAAAGAAAAACAAACCAACGACCAGTACTAGTTGGCGACTCTGTCAAACGAATCCCTAGAACAAAACAAAAAAAAATCACACAAACAGATGGATAGTTAAACTTGTAAAGTAACTCATTTGTAAATTAGTACCTAGACGAAAGCAAAATTGTCGCATTTAAATTGATATAGTAATCAATTATACTTACAGTTGTGGTGAAGTACTCTTATTCCTAGTGATACCTACCGAAAAACGAAAATTAAAAAGTTAGCATGAGGAGTTTCATTAAATTATGTTCAAACATACTTCTAACGATTTCTGTCTCCCAACACGGCTGGCAAGATGAACTCCGATTTCGAGTTCTTTGATTTTTTCGGTGTTTCCAACGTTCGAGACAAGTTCTCCCGTTTACGCTTCACGCCGCGATTTGCCTTGGGACTCGGGATACCTTGTGACGACGATTGGCAGGTAACATTTCGACAGAACGACAAATATTCCGTCAATTCGGAACTCAACACAACGGAGTTTGGTTCCGGTCGAAGTACGCGTCCTTGGATTGCATTTAGAATGCAATTTCCGGTGTAGGGTAGTAGCGCCATGCTGACGACTGCAGCAGGCTTTGTACGATGCATTATTGATGAACACTCCTTGGGCGCGTTCGTTGGCAATACCGGCAGTGGAAGAAGCGCGTCAGCGCAGATGTCCGCATTCTCAACGTAGGTGGATGGAATTTCTTTGGCCCATTTTCTATCGTCTTTGTTGTACGGAATAAATCGATAGCACTTATTGTGCTGATTGCGAATAATTTGGCGCCTACGTTCCACTTGAACCATTCGCATGCTGTAATTTTTCTGATCCCAGAATGACCGAACAGGACGATAGAGTACCATCTGAGGCGCTTCAGCTTTCAAACGATCATATTTTTGTTCATCCCAAATCGAAACTGGAGGACAGTACGGAACGACTGCTGAGCAATTAGCTGGGCCTGCTTCGTTTTCTTGAACTTCATCTGACAAAGCGGCGCGTAGTTCTTCCAAATGATTAATCAATTCTTGTTCGTTGCCTACTTCGATTGCTTGCTGCGTGTACGCTTGCTGCGATTCAGGAAGAGTACATTGGGTGAGAGTTAGTGGGTCGCTCTCGTCATGAACACTGTAGAATTCCGTTTCTGCTGTGTAGTACTGTCCGCTGGATTCGTCGTACCAGGTTTCCAAATCCGCGAAGTTTACTTCCTCGCCATTCCACGAGAGGGTAGTCGTTTGACGTACAGCTGGAATCGTGCTTCGCTCCATGTCTTTAGCATCACTATCCACTTGAACGAGCGGAAGTGGATAGGAGCCGGAAAGTTGAGAGAAACGCCCATAGCTGCGCAAAATGTCGTCTAGCAAAGATACCCGCTTCACGTAGGGTGCCAGGGCGCGACAACAGTTGTTTGGAATTATTATTTGATTGTTTTGATCGAGGTATTCACGCAAATGAACATTGAGAGTTACACGGGTTCCGGAATGATTAACATACGGAACGAGGGCACGACATTGATTGGATTTTTGATGATTGTTTGTTTGAGCGCTGAAATCAACAGAAATAAATACATTTCGGATAGGAACCTTTATAAAACAATGTAAAATAACATTACAATAAAAAGTATACAATGTATATGAGAGCTAAGTGCAACTGGTGGAAGTGCGAAATCTTTGCAAAGAGAAAAAGCTCAATCAATCAGAAATCAGCTCAGAAATCAATCATTTACTTTCGAATCACTTTTTTAACAACTGCTGCATCTGACAAGCGAGCAGAAAAATCTAACACATGTTGGACTTGGGTCGAATTTATGAGTTCTCCTTCAAAACAGTTGTTGTTTCGAGAAATGCTAAAATAATTCATTACCGCAATAGAGTGTTGCCTCGTTGAACGTTCAAGTGAAGCTCTATGATATAGGTGGCAATGGAAACGAGCTCATTTGGGGCTGTCCATAAACCACGTGGTCATTTTTTTGGGACTTTTCAACCCCCCCCCGCGTGGTCATTAGTCCATACAAAAATTTTTATTTGTCCATACAAAATAGCCATTGGCCGAACCCCCCTCATGACCACGTGGTTTATGGACAGCCCCTTTTCTGTAAACACGACACCATTGCTTTTCCCAACCCTTGAAACATCTAGATATATAGTTGAATAATACGTACCTGGATAACTGAACCGTTGCGTCACGTGTGCTGTATATCTGCAGGAAAAAAAAATCAGAAAGCCGTTACACCGCACTTCTGTTTGTTTCAAATTTACTTATATTGATCAAACTATATACATATGCAATCTACCAACTACTTTTGATAAGTGAATACGATAGGATCAATACGGGTAGATAACAGAAACGGTAAACTAAAATAATTCCTATTCACATAAAAACAAAAAAAAACGTGTTTCAACAATCAATCAGGCATTTTTCTGAAACAGGGAAAGAAAATAAATATTGATCAGTTTCGGATTCCCTTGGTTTGACTCTCGGAAAGGCCTTACCACTCACCTTCGCTTTCTTGGGATTTGAGGCCGCCGGGCTGCCTGCAGCCATCATCTTCCGCTTCATGCTCCGCGTCAACAATGGTTCCACCGAAATGGAAGCCCTGGAGTCTGCGCCGTGCATTTGGACCTCGACTTGAAAATGGCCCGTAGCCGTCGCTACCAACACCACGGACGGAGGTGGTGCGGCAGTACTTGTGGTGACTTTGGGATTTGATTTTAGACGGGCTTCGAATTTTTCATAGGTAGATGTTTCCGCTGTGCTGTTGTCAGTCGCTTCCATGCTTTCGCGACAGGAGTTTGCGCAAGCTTCGGTTACGATGTGATCCTGACTGCTGGTCAGGGGGTCGTATTCGATCATCGAGGACAACGTGTCGGGGCCGATGATAATCGACGGAGAAGAGCTATCGACCGACAGCTGCTCCTTGACGGCTGACACTGTCGGCGCTGTTGATGACTCCGATTGATCATTCAGTGTCGATTGGCCACTCTCTGGAAAACAATAAGTTAATTGGTTTTTCTAATGGAGTCAAATATAATGTAAACCATACCATATGAAAGATCCAAGAGATCAACGGACTCTACAACGGGTGCTTCTCGGACTATATCTTGCGTTACAAGTTCCTGGGGTTCCTGTTTGATCTGCACAGGAAGAGGGCGGTGCTCTTTGTCTTCTTCGAGGGTACGCAACAAATCAACTTCAGCTTTAGATACGTTCACCTGTAAGATTGTAGAACATTAGAATTATCTCTAGATTGTTGAATATATCGTGAAATGAGCATGATCATGATTGACTGCACGCAGCTGCTTCTTCTTTGTTATTGCAAGGACGACTGCGTTTACACAGAGAATTAACAGACGATGCTTAGGATTGACCTCATCCTTAGTTGGCAACCTAATACTTTTCGATAAGCAATACCAGCGCCAGTCGTGTCCGAGTGCCGGTCAATAGGATAGGAAATTGATCTTATAATTCGACAATGATTTTTCATAAGGGCCTAACTGACTTGATCGATTTCTCTTCGTCGACTCTCTCTTTCGCTAATAACTTGATCAAAACACACAAAATCACTATTCTCTTTGTTTTTATAGCAAGATGTAGTCGTCTTCTTCGCATTTCAACCAAAAAATCTTTGGAAATCTCAATATACATTCTGTAATAACACAAAGAGAGGATCGGTGAAGAGAATTCGAAAATGTCAGTTAGGCCCTAATGAAAAATCAGTGTCGAATTATCGAGACTTTCAGCCCGCGGCTGGTTCGTGCCACTTTGCGCACTTTAAAAAACGTCATAAAACGTTGCTGATTCAAAATGTAAACTTTTTCTCTACAAAAGATTAGCTAGTGATTGTGTATAAATATAACAAAATATGAAGCTCTGGCTTCTAAGAACTAGTAAATATTCACTAACTTTCACAACGTTTGTTTGGCATTTTTCAGTTTGGTGCGCACACGATATATGTAACGTTCGATTTATTTGTCTCACCTGTGAAGGGGTTGAAATTCCCGGCTCCATTTTGATGCCCAGTTTCTGACGTTGCTCCTCGATGATACTGCGTCCCAAACTGATCTCATTGTACGGATCCTCGCCGAAGATGGCAGAATCTTCCTCTACCGGATCCGGGTCCACGTCCATGAGCTTTTCGTCGAACCGTTTGCCAAATGATTTCCGAACCGGTATGATCAACGGAGTGTTGTCCTCTGGTTCCAAATTGATTGGCTCAGTCTTGGGGGTGCAAGATTTTTCAAACATGTCTCGCAGCTCCGGGTCTACGCCCAACTCGGACATTTGTGAATCAGCTTTATCAAGCTCACCAGCTCCATCTGCACCCATACCAAGTTCCAGGCTCATCATCAATCCTTTCTTCTTGAATTCTCTCCATGCTAGTTTCTTTTCAAACTCAGTTAAATCTTCCTCATTTTTGTTGTCCAGCATGGTCTCGTGCGTGTGGTATCGGAAAATGAGCTTGGGAAATTTGAGCAGCAGCGTGGACAATAGGTCATCCACCGCCGGCGGAGGATTCGAACGGGCGCTCATGTTGACCCTTTCAAAGTGGTACAGCTCTTCCAGTTCGGCCATATTGTAGTTCCGGTCAACCTGTTTCTTATCCGCCACCCGATGACTCATGGCCTGTTTAGTGACCGCGCGAGAATACACTTTCTCCTCCATTGTGTGCTGAGGCAAAAAACGATGAAAATACAATATAAAATAACTACATTAGTAATTGAAAACAAGAATTGGAATGTTCAATTACAGCGGATTAAAATTTTGTTGAATTTCCCAGGTTCATAAACAAAGAAGTGACAAAATGTAAGTTCATTTATTCTAGATTGAGTTTAAATAAACATGATCGATTTTTCTTCCTCAAATTGAAGCAACATATGTGTAGGTATACTTTTTACACTTTTATGGCAAAATGATCATGATGCCAAAACGTATGCCGAACGACATTATGCCAAACAATGTATACCAGTTTTGTTGCCCATTGTAAAATAAAATAACTTTTACATTACGAAAACTACTTACAATTGCCAACAAACGGTAGATGTAGCAGGGCTTTTGCTGCCCCAAGCGATATATGCGGAAAATACCCTGCTGATCTACAGCCGGATTCCAGGATGTGTCCAAGATTACCACTCGATTGGCTCCAACCAGATTAATGCCTTGGCCGCCCGCCTTGGTGGAGATGAGAAACACCCGAGTGACCCGATTTTTCGGATCGTTAAACTTGTTGATCATTTCGTGGCGGATGGATTTTGACGTACCACCATCGAGGCGGTAATAGTCCATCCCCGGACGCCACGGTCCCCGGAAACGGGACAATCCATGGAGGTGCGCCTTGGGATTCTTGCTCTGTTCGTCGATCATCTTCATAAAGTACTCCACCATGTTCAGCACCATTACAAAGCCGGAAAAGATCAAACACTTTTCACCCTTTTCCTGGCACATGCGAAGGATTTCAAAAAGCAGAATCATTTTGTTGCTGGGGTAAAGCGACTCCAGGTCGTCCTTACTGATGATCTGCTTCCACCAGATGTTTGTGATGGATCGTGCATTGTCGGCATCGTTGTCGTCGTCGTCTTCGGAGCTACTGTCGAATCCACGGACACGACGAGCCGCTTTACGCTTTTCTTTGATGCCGTACTTTTTCTGTTGAAAAATATATTTATGCAATTCAGTGTCATAATTTATTATTTTATATAACTCATTTTGTTTGACTGAGCATGAGCGTAGATGACTCTACAATTCGTAGTTGCTACGAAACTGACTCGAGGTTTTTTTTAAAGCTCTCTTACCTTCATTGCCGTTTCCCAGGCCTTTTCCAGCACGATGGGATGGGTCCAGATTTTACGCATGAACGTGTAATCTTCCAGCAAGTTTCGGCCGCCAACATCCTTGCGGAAAGGATTTCTCTGCAGGTACTGTTCGTACAGATCTTCCTGTACCGGAGTTAACGGAACGTACAATACGTATTCGTACTTTTCCGGTAGAAAACCTTGAAGCACGGAGAACTCCTTACGCTGCACGAAGCTTTCCAGGTGTTTGTGCAAGATGAACGACTTTGTCTTCATGTAACGAATGTCGCCAGGACTGGAATCCTTATGCTGGCCGTCTCTGATGGGTCGTGCGTACTGTTCGTTGAATTCCCGCTCGTCGCCCAGGTACGCCGGCTTGACGAAGCTTACCATGCAGAAATACTCGTTCAGATTGTTCTGGATTGGAGTGCCGGTCAAAATTATACGTCGCTTGGTGGCTACCTCCGACACGGACAGGTTAGTTTGGGACTTTCGATTTTTGATTATGTGCCCTTCGTCCAACACAATTAGATCGGCGCCTGGGTTGATTAAAATTCGGCGTACTTCGGTGCGAATCCGATCGGAATGCTGTTCTCCGTTTTTATTTCGAGCATCGTAGAACACCAGCGAACGGAATGCTTCGTAACCAATCAGTAAGCAGTGAGCATTCTTGCTAGTTACGTTATGGAATCCTCGTAGGACCTCCATCTTCTTATAGATGTTGCTGAAAAATACGGAATAAACCACATTTTTGAATGTCTACATTATGACACAAAATACTTACGAGCTTTCTGGCAAGTGGAACACCTGTACGGTCGCTCCGCTGGGAATGTCCCCCAACCAGTAACGAATCTCCTGTGCCCAGTTCATGACGGTGGATTTCGGACAAACCACAATGATTCGCTTTGTGCTTAGTTGTGGATAGCAGATTACCGTGTTCATCAGCGCAATAACTTGCATCGTTTTACCGAGACCCATGCAATGGGCCAAGATGCACCCTGATCCCGGTGCATTCCGATCTTTGGAGCTGCCCCCGTAGCAACAGTCGTACATGAACTTGATTCCTTCCTTTTGATGTGGTTTCATTTTTGCCACCAACTCCGGATGAACCCGAATAAACGTCTTCTTGTCCGAATCGTAGTCGAGGATCAGCTGGTTAGCCGATACGGTACCTCCAAAACGCTCCAATTCCCGAGTCAGCCGCTCGTTATTTCGGTTGACTTTCTTGATACGAGCGGTCTCGTCCCGAATGGCCCGCTGAGTTACCCAGGACAAATCGTTTACCCGAAGACGCTGCTCGATCTCCTGTTTCATCAGCGTTAGTTCGTAGTTTTCGCCTTGCGGCACTTGCGAGACACTGAATTTAGGCAGATGCGGAACGATGTAACGAATTTCATCGTTTGTAGGCTTCCTGTTGGGATTGGGATCGGCGTTGGTAACGAACTCATCCTTATCCGATTTGTTGGGTTTTTCGATCAGTTTTACATCTAAGTCCTTCGACGTACTGGGTTCCGGCTGATAGAGGGGTTTTGTATCGGGATCTGGTTTGACCGGAACTGGGTTTTCGGGCAGAGGAGAGCGCACTAAGAATGGAATAATAACAAATTATTACATTACCGTAGCACCAGTGTTTTCTAACATAATTATGTGACGGAAAATGGCCACAGGGATAGACTACGGTTTAGCTACTTTTTACCCTTCTTACACCCATAAGAAGGGTATAAATACCGCTCGAAAAACCGGCTTTCGATCCGAGGCCCGCAGGGTCGAGTTTCATATACCAATCAACTAAGCTCGACCAACTGAGCAAATGTCTGTGTGTGTGTGCGTATGTTACAAAATAAAGTCACGCACGTTTCTCAGCCGTCTAATATCCGATTTGGATTCTCTTAGTTGCAAATGAAAGCTATAACATCCTAGTAGAACCCTATTGAATTTTATTACGATCGGACATTTGGTTACCGAGATATCTTTCGATGAGTACTTTGAAGTCATATAGGTTAGCTTTTTGAGAGATTTTTGACATTTAGCATATTGATGAATATCTCAGCCGTCTGTCAACCGATTTGAGTTCTCTTGGCAGCAAATGAAAGCTACAACATCCTAGTAGAACGCTCTGAAATTTTATTTCGATTGGACATTTGGTTACTGAGATATCTTTCGAAGAGTACTTAGGAGTTATACAACTTTTTGAGATTTTTAACAAAGTGTATCAAACTAAATATCTCAGCCGTGTGTCAATCGATTTGGGTTCTCTTGACACCAAATGAAAGCTACAACATCCTAGTAGATTGCTCAGAAATTTTCTTAGGATTGGACATTTGGTTACAGAGATATCTTTCGAAGAGTGCTTAGGATTTATACAACTAAACTTTTTGAGATTTTTGACCAAGTGTATCATAATAAATATCTCAACCGTCTGTCAACCGATTTCGGTTCTCCTGGCACCAAATGAAAGCTATAACATCCTAGTAGAACCCTATACAATTTTATTAGGATTGGACATTTGGTTATCGAGATATCTTTCAAAGAGTACTTGGGAGTAATACAGGTTAAACTTTTGAGAGAGTTTTGACCAAGTGTATCATAATAAATATCTCAGCCGTCTGTCAACCGATTTGGGTTCTCTTAGCACCAAACGAAAGCTCCAGTATCCTTGTAGAAGGCCCTGAAATTTTATTTCGATTGGACATTTGGTTACTGAGAAATCTTTCGAGGAGTATTTCAATAAATTCCTTTTTTTATTATTATATTCGTTTGTTATCTTGCATAAGCTTTTGACCAATCTATGGGAAATTACTGTTCAATCAATAATGCTGACCTCATATAAAGTGTATACTAGCAGATTATTGTTTTCAATAAAATTATAAATAACAAATTACAAATAAACAGGAATTCTATGAAAACTAACAATATATTAAATGAGAGCTTTGAATTTATATATTGTGGGAAAAATGCAAGAACTGCACAGCCAAAATAACTAGCTAATTCCAAAACTGATTAGCATAGTAGATATATTATTTTTGTCCTTTTTACACCATAACCATGAATACCAAGTACTTCGGAGCTAATTTATTCGACTGATTAGGAGATATTAGACAAAGTGTATCTCGCTTATTTTCTTATCCATTTGTTTATCGATTCAAGATCTTTTGGCAGTTAACAAAAGATACATAATTCCAGAATAAGTAAGATATTTTTTTTGTCTGGCATTTCTGGTAGTTTAGTCCATGGTCCATGATGATATTTTGGAAACCAATCCACTAGATGCCAAATCCACAATATTTTCTAGAACTTTTGGTCCATCACTCAAAATGAATATGTTAAATACAAATAATAAACAATAATTTTAATAAGTGTAAGAAGGGTTCTGTTCACCATAGGTGGATTAAATCGGGTTTTTAGTATAAAATATAGAATCATCGGGGGGAGGGGGGGGGGGGGGCTCTATAGTTAGTTTAGTGGTTAAGGCTATGGATTGCCAATCCGGAGACGGCGAATTCGATTCCCGTTCCGGTCGGGAAAATTTTCTCGACTCCGTGGGCATAAGGTATCATTGTAGGTACTTGCCTCACAATATACAAATTCATGCAATGACAGGCAAAGGAAGCCCTTCAATTAATAACTGTGGAATCGCACGAAGTACACTAAGTTGGAGAGAGGCAGGCCAAATCCCAGTGGGGACGTAGAGCCAAAAAGAAAAAGAATAGGAACACCGGACCTCAAACTTATAATTAAGCAGATCATATTTTGGTAGACGACCAGCACTCCTCAGACACCTTTTCGGGCCCGTATGAAGTTGATCATCAATATTAACTTCTTTTTTGAAATTCTGCACTAGAAAATTTGTTTTTCACTTGCCGTTTCAGTATCAGTACGGCCTACTTTTCGTTACTGAATCAAACAATTGCATTATGGTTCATAATGCAACTCATTTGGGTTGCATTATGAACCATAATGCATTTGTTTGATTGACAACCACGGTCTCCGCGAAAAGAGCTTGAAAAACTGTGACGGTTATAGCACGGCTTGCTTAATTTAAATTTCATGTCTAGCATGATGGAACACGTGGGTATTCCCTTTGAGTCACCGGGAAGTACGATGATACTAATGGTAATCATCATATTGCAATGAATAGTTTTTGTCATTGCAAAAAATGTTGTATGCAACTCGTTGCAAAACTCGATTTTTACAGCACTCGTCATAATTATCCAACTCGGCAAGCCTCGTTGGATAAGTGTACGACTCGTGCTTTAAAAATCCACATTTTGCAACTCGTTGCATAAATAACTATTATGTAATTCGGTATCAAAATTTCTATCTTATTTAACTCATTTCGGTATCATAAGGACCTTCTTTTCCGTACTGGTCCATTAAAAACACAAGTTTACAAAATAAAACGAAAGTCGTGAACTTCTGTCAACGACCAAAATTTTTGAAGCACAATTTAGTGCTGATTTCGGAACCGACCTTCAAAAAATTTTAAGTTGAACAGTTTTTGAGGTTTAGCTCAATATCGAGTTTTGCAAGTTTTCAAAATATGTAATTTACTAAAATTCAAATATATTACGTTTTGTTCAACCAATTTTAAATCTTTTTCCATAAATTAAAAGCTGAATACAATACCATTCGATCATCTGAATACAGGTTTTGCGTCAGATTGATGAAATTCAAGATATTGGCGAGTTTTAGGGACGATCTTCTTAAATTTTAGCAAAATTCCCAAAAATTTTTGAAGAAGTGTATTTTTTTCAATAAGAAACAACCAATTTAAAAATTCTTTCTCGACGTTTATTTGACATACCATATGTAGGCGAGTTACAGTAAAAATTTCAGCTCAATCGGAGCATTGATTACGGAGAATGAGATGTGTGAAGTGAGCGACTTTGCTTAAAAATAGAACAATAATCGATTTCAAATCATCAACCTTGTATGGAAGGTCGAAAAAAAATCCGCTCTACTGTAATTTTTTTCTTTCGCGTTTTCGAACTCAGGGCATGATTCTACACCAAAAATGATCATCAGCTTACCGAGTTCAAAAATGCTGTAAACTAGTGAAATCATTTCATAAAATTTTCTATGCAACTCGTTGCAAAAAGGAGATTTTTTCAGCACGAGCCGTACGAGGCTTGCCGAGTTGGATAAATACGAAGAGTGCTGAAAAAATCGAGTTTTGCAATGAGTTGCATAGAAAACTCGTCGCATAAATAACTATTTCCGATCAGCCCAGATAGCTGTGTAGTAACGATAGCGGTTAGTTCGACTGGCTAAGAATAGCACTACGGACAGCCTGTTCCGGTAGAAGTGCACTAGGGTAAGAAATCAAACTTTGAACTAGTCAAATTGTAATCTTAATTTGAACCATTTCAAAATTCATTAAAACGACGTAGTTTTTAGGCAAATATTGTCCCGAAAAAGATGTTAAATAGCTTTCCGTAATATAATCTGATAGCATGGACTTTAAAAGCATTGAAATAAGCGTTTTTGTGATGGAAAACAGGCAATTGAAAAATCACTGTGATTTCACCCATTTCCCCCCAGAGAAAGCACATTTTCGGTGCACTCGTACAGCTCATGCATTGTATCACACGCAATATGTGAACACGTCAAATGAAAGCTTATTTATCGTAGAATCGACCAACCGAATAATATTTTGCATTATTTGTCATAAAATTATCGAGTAAGTAATTCTTACTTGGAGAATGTTATCTTAAGTTGAACCATTTGTAATCTAAATTTGAACTAGTAAACGGGGGCGAGCTTCCCGTGTTGGCCTGCAGACTGCGCTAGTGGTTGTTTTGTTTACTCTTGGGGGATGAAAAATTCCAAATTTAGTTTCCAAGTTGAAGAGTTTAGAACATTCTTAGTTGAAATTCCACTGCCTAATGAAAAATAGTTATGGGAATTAGCAGATCAATGTGTTTTTATATTGTTCAGCACGAAATTTGCTGTTGTGGGAGATGCTCGAGCTGCTGCCGCCAGTAGTTCAAATTAAGATAAAATTGGTTCAAATTATGATTACGATGGTTCAAATTAAGATTAAAATCATTGTTGACGAATAATCGAATTTTTCAATTAAATTCGGTGCAAATACAAACTTTTTATCACTTAACTGGAAGCTTATACGCATGGCTTTCATGTACCGTGACCGGCCCTAATTCGGCGCACTTTTACGAATATAGTTGAAAATCATGAATGGTAATTTAATATTAGCTTCGAATATATTTTTTAAATATTGTTTCAATGTGTGTAAAGAAAAATGTTTCAAACTATCGACCATTATTATGTCAAAAAATTAAATGATTGCTAAAGTACTGAAAATTGCTTGAAATCTGTGTCCGTTAACAAAACTGCTATGAAGTTGTCTCACCAGCTGAAGCATTTTGTGACATATAGGGTGGGGCGGGGCAAGATGGGTCACCTAAGGATGCATCACCATAACTTTGTAAATACAAATCGTATTGGTTTGTATTCGTCCGCTACTCTTCAATACACTAGTTAGCTATGCTAAAAGTCGATAAAAAGATCATTAAACACAAAATATGATGTTAAACAAGCAGTTTTAAAATGTGATCGATTTTGCGCCGCGAAAAAAGGGCGGGGCAAGATGGGTCACCTTTTAAGTAATTCACATTTTCTCAACGAAAAACGTCAAAATATAAGATTTGTTCCGCATTCATGTATGCTCCATATCCATACTGAGTAAACAAGAGCTACTAGTAAACATTTTATAAATTTATTTGGAATATAAAAAACTTTACGATTCGAGTGGTCCTCAGGCGACTTGAAAATCGATGTTTTCACTAAAAAAATATCATAATTTTATGTTATAATTTTAAGCGTTCATTCCGCTTGATTGAAGTCAGTTATGAGATAGTCTTGTAATAAAAAATAAATAACTTTTGAATGCTCCAAAAATACGTTCAAAATTGAAGGTGACCCATCTTGCCCCGCGGCCGTTTATATGGAGAATATATGGAATGTATCGCATAAGAAAAATGGCTAAAAACCATTTTATTTTTCATTTCCAATGAGAGTGAATAATTTTTCAATCAATGCCCCAAACTTTTGTATATTCATGCTGGTCATCTAACAAAATTATTAACATAATCAAAACATGAGTAATGCGCCCGAAAATGGCACTGACCCATCTTGCCCCGCGACCCATCTTGCCCCGCCCCACCCTACAAAGAGAATTATGTCTGCTTTTCAATAAGCATCCTGTGCTACTGTCTTCGAGGAATCAGAATTGGTAGAATACATTTGAGTTTTCTTCTTCTTTTCTGCATGTTCTTGTTCTTCTTAAGTGCGCAGAATTAGGAACAGGTATTAAATGATGGTCCTAATTCTGCGCTGACATTCTGACACTAAGTTTTAAACATATAATTAATCGATGAACATCCTATAAATGCTATCATAGTAACAATTAAGATATTTTATGTTCCCAGCACTCACCGGATTAACTTTATTTCAAAAAGTTTGTTCCAAAAATTTTAAATGAATATTTACGTGTTTTTTTTCAGTTTTGATGTGATACCTACTTTGAACGGCTAATCACTTAATTCAAACATTCGTTATCAACCCCGGTGGAATTTTTATTTATCCATGCAAGCATTCGACAAATGCGACATATGATGTGAATTTACATGTAGTTTGTATGAAAAGAGGAAACCCTGACGTTTGACGAGAAAAAATCCTCAGTTCACAAAGGTTGTCTATTCATGGGGGAAAGGTTTATATTGTCTTTGAGAAATAAAGGTAAATGTTACTTATGTTAAGTAACTGGCATAGCGAGTGTACATATTATGCGGATAACTAACAAAAGTATCATTCGATATTTTTCCAAATCTTTCTCTGCATCATGATCAAAATTCACTTTGCTTAGGAAATATTAAAGTTGGGGACATGCAAAGTTCCAGTATGATCGTAATGTCTCATAACAGTTTAAAATGTAGAATTAAACTGAATTTAAACTATAACTTATATTTTTATTGCAATAAGTTATCACTTCAGAGTTATTTTCATGTGCGCAGAATTAGGAACATTAGTGCGCAGAATAAGGAACACTGCAAAAAAGGGTGCGCAGAATTAGGAACATAGACACACTTTAGAATTTCCATGATTTTACATAAAAATTCAATGTTTTGTATAAAAATTATATTTTTCCCATATTAACAAAGCTTATGACTATGCGCTGTCAAAAATTCAGACAAATCGGTTCGAGTTGAAATTTATTACAGCTGATTGAAATTGAAAAAGTCTTAGGTGCGCAGAATATGGGCTCTCCACGGTACATAAGTTTATGCCGCAATAAATTATTTCCATGTGGGAGAAAATATTACTCAAAATTTGCGCTACTTCAGAAAGCCGCAATTTGGTTCAACTTTTGATTACCTACCCTAGTCAGCTTCTTGCCTATTTTTGTAGTGGCTACGGTTAGTAGAGATCAGATCAAACTTCAGCATAAAAGGACAGCACAATCTTTGCAGACTTATGTAAAATGGTCAGTCAAATTGACTTTAGTCCAAGAATCTTACCGTCGTAAGGTGTATTCCAATCTAGGAAACCTTGTTAGCCAGTTTGCTATTTTCAGCAAATATGAAAGTTAAACTCGCGTGTCATGCCTCGAGCATATGTGCTTGTCAACAACGCAATCGTTGCTGCATTCATCTCTGAACTAACCATCAGACATGTATGTGCTATCACAATAGGAAGTAATCGGTGAAGATTGAAAGTAGTGTGTTGACGTTTGGCACTTACACTCGGTGTGGTGTTTCTCTGATGACGACGACGATGGTGATGGCAATCACGCCACGGTACCTTTGCGAAGGTAGCCTGTATTCGATTCCGCGTGTGTCGATCAACAGGCAAGAGAAACGCACTGAATGAACTGTCGACGACCGAAACTACTTACTGATACCCGGAGGATTGAGTGGTAGATAATTAAAATCGATTGATTCAAATCGAATGTAGGAGCGATCAACTGGCCTTCCTAGATCCGGTCAAATTCTTTCGCATTCGAAGACGTGGCTTAATCGGATGACGAAAAGTTGATCGCAATGCATTTATATTTTTCTAGACTCATGCCAATGTTACTCGCATTCGGAACCGCGGCGTACCAGAGTGAGAAAATAAATGCTTGCCCACACTTGAATCGGTGTCAAACTGGCCTTTTCAGACTCTTGCCAAAGTTGAAACTCCTCGATTCTAAGTACCAGGTCAAAGACTTAAGATTTTCCAATCAAGCTCCAGCCAACTCCTTTCACATTCGAAGGCTTGAGTTTAGGAGGGATTAGAAAAAGATTAAGCTTCTCAAAGTGCTTGGTAACGAAGGATCTCGAGTAGCAAATAAGTGAGCGTTCTGGTGCTTGTGACGTACAATTCAGCAGCACGTTATGGGCAAAGTCAAGTAATATACTGCCGGTGGACGCATAAATGTCCCATGTGCAAAAACAGATAATCGAGAAAATTGCGTCCAAAGGTCAAAAAAGTAAATTGTCTCAACTATGAAGTGTAAGTGCTGAATCGTGTTCTAACATCGACCAATTTTTAATTTGAGCACTATTTTTTGTTTTACAGCGATTTTATAGTTCTATAGGATTTCCAATGAAACGTGACGCTTATGCGTCCACTTTTAAGAATGTTACAAATCGGCCATGCATTTTTTCAACAATTTTCGGAACAAACTACCTATTTTTATTTCCCCATATGATAGTACCCCACGATACATGGTCATGGGCTGCAAAATCTCAATATTGCCAAAAATGCACATGGGACAATTATGCTTCCAGCGGCAGTATACTTCTGTTCAGATAGCCAGGCTGCCATTGAAGCACTTGCTTCGGTCAACACTAGGTCAAAGTTAGTTATCGCTTGTCGAACTCAAATCGAGGAGTTGAATTCAGCAAATGCTGTTCACTAGTATGGGACACGCTTGTATGGAAAAAATAAATCCTCGCTCCAGTCGACTTTTTAGATCCCATTTAGGTTCCATATGAACTGTACAAAATTTCAGCTCAATCGGTGAAACTATAATTTAGCGCAAGCGGTTCAAAGTTTTCATAGGATTTACTATGGGAAAAGTTAAACTTTCAAACAAAAAATCCTAGAGGTCGCCCTTTGTCTCCTTAATTCAAATCGATCAACGTTTCTTGTAGAAAAATCATTTATGAAACATTCCTTCGAAGACCGCAAAACAATTGGATGCTTGTGGAAAAAGTTATTGATTTATTACCGATTAGTGATCCAACGAACAGCTTTTTATTTTGTTTTATCAGCAGCACTGCTGCTGCCGTTGTTGCATGGGGTGACGGGAGGCATCACCACCCCCAGAAACAGCAGCAGCCAAGGCAGCAGCTACAGTGCTGCTGATAAAACAACACAAAAAGCCGTTCATTATATCACTAATTAGTAATGAATCAATAACTTTTTCCACAAGCTTTCAATCGTTTTGCGGTCTTCGAAAGAAAGTTTCATAAATGATTGTTCTATAAGAAACGTTGATCGATTTGAATTAAGGAGAGAAAGGGCGACCTCTAGGATTTTTTGTTTGAAAGTGTAACTTTTCCCATAGTAAATTCTATGAAAACTTTGAACCGCTTGCGCTAAATTATAGTTTCACCGATTGAGCTGAAATTTTGTACAGTTCATATGGGACCTAAATGGGATCTAAAAAGTCGACTGGAGCGAGAATTTGATGTTTGTCCCATACTACTGTTCACCTTGTATGTGTATCTGGTCAACCTTTCATCGCTAGAAATGAAATCTCGCGTTTAGTATCATACAGGCGTATCTACAATGATCGATTTCTCTCCATCGATTTTCTCTTTGGATTATTTCTGGGAAATACGAACAATATTCGGATGATCTCTCGGTTTGTTTCAGTAAAGGACGACTGGGACTAGCATCCAAAACAACAAAAGCAATCGAAAATGATGTGCTGGCCAAGTTATTAACCAAAGAGAAAATCGACGAAGAGAAATCGATCATTGTAGATACGCCCGTATGATACTGAGCGCGAGAAATGGCTAATGAGTTAGTTCGCACTGGAACGTCACATGACTTCATGGTCCTGAGCCAGCTATTCCGGTACCAAAGTGTTGGGTTAAGCTTTAGATTGACACCTGGGCTGCCACTCAGCACAAACAATAATATTGGAATAGTTCTGTGAATCAGATTATGGAACTTCGTATCATTTGATATGTCCATTTTTTGCGCAACTGCATTTTCGGGTATTCGGTAAACATTTATTAGTTATCACAGTGCTCTTTTCAGGGCGCTATTTGAACCCATTATGATACGCTTATGCGTCTACGACGATCCTATTCCCTTACCTGTTCTTTTCCCTGTCCCATCTTTCTTTTCCTTCCCTTCTCCCTCAGATAAATGATGAATAGGCTCATGTTCATGGCGATGGCACAAATTTCCCAAATGGAGCATAACGAGCATAATGCCTCAATGTTCTAAACCTACCTGCACTAGGCGGCTCACACGGCACAGCAGTGATCGTGAAATTTGGCTTTGCGCCAACTATCACCAGTTTCCGTTGCCCAATGCCGCGAGTTCCACACGGTGTACTCATCGCTGCTTGCTGCTTCCGCTGTTCGAAGCTTTCCTTCTTTATTGCCAGTTTAACCGTGTCTGCCACAGGCGGGGGACGCTCCGGGTTCCGTCGCTGCGGAGTGGCATAATTGTGGAAACCAAAGATGGAATCGTTTACCACAGATTCTCCTTCTATGTCAGACGTTCTGTCATCTTCAACATTGTCCGGTTTCGAATAAGTTTCGGCATTGCTCTGTGCCGGTTCGTCCTGAACTTTGTCCAGTTCCACCTCATTTGCCTCCTCTTTGAACAGATTTGGGTTGTAAAAGTTCTCCGTATCGTCGTCCGGAACGGGTGCGATTGCAGAATCCGTGTCCATATCCGGTACGGTTTCTCTGGTTTCATCATTCGGGACATCCCGAATCGGTTCCGGTTCACAATCATCAAAGTACACAGGCGTTGGCGAGTGGCATTCCAATGCAACATATGTTGGAATTTCTTCTGCCGATCCTTTTGTCGTAGTTGCCGATTCTTCATGGTCCGAAGACGGATTGCCACTGTCCTTTGCAGTCGAGTCATCAGCTCTTACTGTTTCAGATTCTTCACACTTTTCTGGCTCTTGGGGTGGCGTATAATCGGTGTAATCCACGCTATTTGAGCGAGACTTGGACGTTTTCGGACTTACCGAAACATCATCGATGTTGTCTTTCTGTACGCGACCTGGCTGGATCTTCTGCGCCTTTTTGGACGTTGTTTCAGCACTCTTAGAAATTCGCATTATTTTCTGGTAGAACTGAAGAAAAAAAAACAGATTTACAAGATTCATGCGATTTCGATTGAACGAATTAAAAAATATCACTTACCTTTTCGGTCAAACCAATCAATTTGGTTTTCAGCCTTCCAATCTCCGCTTCCGCCTCGTCATTCAATGCATCTTCCAGCTCATCGCACGCCGCGTCAACTTCTTTTCCCATCTTCCGTACTTCCCTGATAAACAGTGCCAGCCGATTCAGCTCCTCCACTCGCGCAACCGGATCATCATCATCTGCCGTTGATTCTGAAAGCTCTTCAGCCTTTTGCTTCGACTTCTCCGTCTCCTCCTCATCCTCTTCGGTGTCAACACTACTGCTCTCCATGACTTGCGCTCGCTTTCGAAGTCGGCGGCGTCGCCTTCCGAAAGTGCCGACACTGTCCGGAGAAGGGGTAGGCGTTACGCCCCGACCATGATTCTCATCGGCCGAAGTGGACGATTCGGACGGTGGCGGAGGCGAAGGCAGATGCGGTTTGGCAGAGCGTAGCTGCCGCCGTGAAGTACGCGTCTTGATGGCCGACTTTCGTTTTCCTCCCATTTCGGACAAATTTTCTCCACACTTTTCACCAATTTGACTTTCACAAACAGTATTAAAACCGAGTTTTGCGCAGCAAGAAATGGATATTAAATTTTTTGATCACAGATCAAGACATCACCACAGCAACAAGTGAAAACAAGTTTTTTTGGATCGGGCGCCGTCGTGGTGAAAATGGTGAAAAAACGATTGAAAAGGAGAAAGAAAAGGGAAATCTATGTAAGGGTGTATATAAAAGGTAGGAATTCATTTTTTCCAAATTCTCGAATACTTTTCCAAATAGACGTAAAGTCAGTTTTTTGTGGTTGCGATAAGAGAGAGAGAGATCGAATTAATTTTGTCTACACCGAAGAAATTTTCCGTATAACTATTTATTATGTGTGAAACCGAGTCCACGTCATCTGGATGTGTCTCTCCACACTGGAAATATGCCGGCGTTACGCGATGTGTGACTGAATTCTCTTTACAGATTAAAAACTTGACTTGGATGTCTTTTCTCAGTGGTCCATGCAAACTGTTATTCTCAATTTAGTTGAAAATCGGAGTTTTCGACTAGCGAAGTTGGATTTTTCTCCAAATCCGTGCGTCGGTCCTAACTTCGGAAGTGGTGCGCTGTATAGTAAACCTGATCCGCTATTGTCGTCGCGGTTGAAACCCGAAGCACAGAGAACAGACATCCAGGCTAGAACAAATTTCATTCAGAAAGTTGAGTAAGGTTGCAAACCAATACATGATGACAACACTAACGCCGCCAAACACCATATTGCCACAGTCAGTGGTGAATTGAAACATTTCAAGTGGTGAATAAAATTAGTATGGGAAATTATCCGATTGCAACGCCACGCTATCACAGAGAACAGACATCCAAGTCCAGTTCTGAAGCTGTGTAAGGAATTTAACGGCCATTTGAAATCGGCAACACAAGTGGCAATAGCGTGGCGTTGCAATCGGATAATTTCCCATACTAATTTTTCTATACCGAAAAAGAACGCTGTTTAGCGGGACCGAACCAGCCAGGTCGTGGTGGAGACTTATAGTAGGATCTAAACGTGATATGGAACTGAGAAAATAGGAGATCTAGTCACGATGGTAGTTCAGAGTAAACTAACGTTCACATATATTCCTTTCATCGTTTTCACCTTCGTTACGACCTCTCTTCGGAAAGACGAACATCAAATGACATATCGAACGCGCTAGGGGTGCGCAAGTAGTACATACATATCAATTCTTCCCCCTTTACGTAGATCAAACTTATCTGATCATAAACTTAAACTTAACTTAATCCATATTTGCTATCAACAAAAAAACATTGTTTCAATTTCAGAAATTTTGTAAAAATGATTCGATAAACTCATGAGTTCAACTGTAATAGAAATCATCACTATGAAACACTTTCTTCGTGCGTTTGGATCGACGGAGTTCCGTTAGGCAGCTTCCTGAGTCCTGGCGTTTCCTCTTAGCGCCTCCCTTCGGAGTTCGGTCTCGATTATCCTCACCATTGGGCGGGTCGTCGACAGCGGACAGATTGTCGCTTGTTGGTGTTTTGCGCCCAGGGGACATCAGGGGTTCGTTGCGTGGTTCCTGGCTCGTAATCCAAACATTGGGGCTTTGCCATTGTGTAGACCCCTTACAGACTCTGATCTGCGTCCTGTGTGCCATTACTTCCGCGTTTCCAATGCATATCTGGAAAAAATTTCGAGAAAATTTTTTAATAAAAATGGCCTTTAACCATCTTGCCTGGTTATGGGGGTTGTGATTCTTATACCATAGTTCATCCCCAGCAGTCAGTTTGTCCAAGGCATCTTCTTGAACTTTCGGAATTATTCCGCTTTGACGCCTAGAATGAACATCATCATGTGGGTGCGAAATGTCCATATACTTTTTGTAATGTTTTCGTGGATCAACTAAGTCTAAAATAGTCTTTGGTTTGTATGCGAAAATTCTCTCCGCCGGAAAAACTCCCTCCTTTGTCAAGTTGTTGTTTCTATAATTAAATAAAAACAGATTTATCTGGTCTTCCAGTTCCAACTCCGAAATTTCGGGATCCATGAGGAATCTCTTGAGGACTTCCTTCACAGTTCTCACCAACCTCTCAGCTTGGCCGTTACTTGCTGGGTTATAAGGTGGACTTTTCATTACTTTTATCCCTTGCTTCTCTAGGAAATCCACGAAACCCCGAGAGTTAAAAGGAGGACCATTGTCCGAAACCAAAACGTCTGGTAGACCAAAGCGCGCGAAATAAGCCACTAACTTTCTTAAAACTTTATTACAATCTGTACCATGTACCATTTTTTCCACTTCTATCCATTTGGAGTAGCTGTCAACAATCAACAAATAGGTACGATGCCCATAATAGAAAAAATCAATATGGATTCTACTGAATGGTCTAGTAGTAGGTGTCCATTTGGCTATCTCCTTAGGCTTTGGAATAATTGCCATGCTATTACAGCACTCACAGTCGGTTACATATTTTTCAATATCGGTATTTATACCAAACCAATACACCGTATTTCTTGCTAATTGTTTCATTTTGACTATTCCCGCGTGGTTTGCATGCAGTAATTTCAAGATTTTTTTCTGATATACTTTTGGTATGATTATTCTGTCCATAAAAAGAAGACAATCGTCCACAAGCTCTAAATTCAAATAATTTGAGTAAACATCTGCAAATTGCCTATCCACTCTTTCCGGCCAGCCATTTAGCATGAAAGATATTACTTTTTGTAAGAACTCGTCCTCTTTAGTTGCACTGGCGATTACTTTAGAATCAATTGGGAATTCGTTACTGAAATTTATACTGCTAATGGCTTCCGAGTCTATCTGGCTAGGAACTTCCTGCTGCAACGGGAATCTTGAACAAAAATCCGCATTCCCTAATTTATGCGATGGTCTATAAATTATGTCGAAATCATATATTGACAAGTCTAATACAAATCTTTGCAGTCTTGTAACAAAAATTGAATTCCTACCCTCTTTACCAAAAATACCAACTAAAGGTTTATGGTCCGTGTAAACAGTGAAATGTTGTCCATAGAGATACTTGTGGAATTTCTTAATGGTGCAAACTAAAGCCAAAGCCTCCAAATGCAAGATGGGGTATTTCCTTTGAGCCGAATTTAATGAGAATGAAGTGAAACTTATTGGCTTTTCAACATCGTCTACCACATGAGCTATTAATCCTCCCAAACCATAACTTGAAGCGTCCGAAATTACCACCATAGGCTTCTTAGGGTCATAGAATTCCAAAAGATCTGTCTCAATAAGCAAATTTTTGCTTTCAAGAAAGGCTTTTTGACAATGGTCGTCCCAAACGTACTTTGTATTATTCTTCAGTAAATTATATAGAGGATATAATTTTGAAGATAAGTTTGGTATGAATTTATGATAGTAATTTAAAAGACCTAGGAATGATTTGAGTTCAGATTCGTTTTTTGGGGCATTTGCCTTTTCGATGGTTGAAATTTTGTCTGAGCAAGGTCTAAGTCCTTTATCACTAATAACATGACCCAAATGTGTCAGCTCCGTTACAAAAAATTTGCACTTTTCAAAATTCACTTTTATATTAACATTTGCCAATCGCTCTAAAACCAATAAAAGTTTCCTCTTACATTCTTCGGGAAGATTCAAATATTACGTCCATCGTTTTTTGGGATTTCTAGACCCCCCCTCCCCCCTCTGTCACGCACTTTTCCTATACCCAATACACGTACTGTCACACTTTTCTAGACCCCCCCCCCCCTCCCCCAAATGTTGGACGTAATTTTTGAACGTTCCCTTCTAGAGTTTTCCCTGCTATCAAAACATCATCAAGGTAACATGAAACATGTTCTATTCCTTCTAGTACCTTGTCCATTACTCTTTGAAAAATAGAGGCACTTGAAGATGCCCCTTGTGGTAATCTGTTGTATTTGTATAATCCCTTCATTGTATTGATTACCACAAATTGCTTGGATCTCTCCGTCAATTCTAGTTGGGTATATGCGCCTTCTAAATCAAGTGCACAGAAAATTTTACAACCGGCTAAATTGGAAAAAATATCCTGTGAAGTTGGTAAAGGGTATGTATTCGGGACAATGGCTTTATTTATTGACACTTTACAATCGATTACTAACCGAATTTCACCGTTCTTCTTCATAACAACGATAATTGGAGAAGCCCATTCACTACTTTCAACTGGTGTAATAACCTTTTGTTCCTCTAATTTATCCAAATACGTTGAAACCTTATCCTTTAATCTATAAGGAACCTCATACGCCTTTTTGAATATCGGAACTTCATCCTTCATCATTAGTTCTGCTTTAAATACAAGTATGGGCGTCGAAAAATTCTTTTTGAATACTGTAGGGAATAGGGTCCTAAAATTAAAGACGAAATCTCGCTTATATTGAATAATACGATCAAGCATGGTATTCTAATCGGAATTGTACTTTACTCGAACTTGAAAAACAAAGGAATAATGAGAAAATTCGTAATAAGTAAAATGGTAAATAGTTCTACTTTGACATTTGAGGTCAAGCTTGTGTGACTGAGCTCGACATTTTTCGCACTGGGATTTCAAAAATGTTCCTATCTGACATACACGGTGAAAAAAAATCACTCAAAGTATGTGTTATAAGCTAGGGACGAAACAAAAAACTAAAAAAATAAAAATTATATATTTTCAACTACGGTTAATAAAAACGTCAAAAATTGAGTAAATATGTACTCTTGAACCATATATTGTGGTTTAAAACAAGAATCCCGATAGGACTTTAGGAGCCTATTGTTTTTTTAAATCTTCTATGGCAATTTTACCAGAGTCCATATTTACGTTGTTAATGTGTAAGCCATTCATGAAGAACTGTCTCCAGTTTGGGTAAAATACATCAAGCCAAGTTCGACCTAAAAGTGGGTAGAAATCATTTTCGCCATCTAAAACTAAAAGTTGCATTAGCTCTTCTCTTCCATTGAACTTCACTGAAACCCTTGCTTCGCCTGCAATTCTCAATTTTGTCCCATTTACTACCATCAATGGCTCACTGTAACTACGGAGAGGATTATCAAACTTTGAAAAATATCGCCTTTTACTTATAACCGACACAGAAGCACCACAGTCGACTTCCATTTCAAGGGATTTGCCTTCAATAACGACTAACACCAAACACGGATTACTAATCTTATTAATAGAAGACACCTGCATGCATTGTAGATTACCTGAGTCACTGTCCTCGGTATCCTCTTCGTCTCTGGTTTGCATCCGGCTTAGCAACTCGTTTATGTGTCGGTCAGATGATGGTCCAGGCCTATATGATTCTACCAGATTGACGGCGTCGCGGTTCAGGTTCTTTAGTTTGAAGCACTTCTTCCGGATATGTCCCTTGATACCACAAAAATTGCATATCATTTGGGAATAGTCCGGACGCTGCCATTGCCGCTGCCCTCCGACTCGACCATCTTGCCGGTAGTTGTCCGCTTCAGCACCACGCCGGTCTCTATAAGATGGCTGCATTTTCCCTGGCGATCTAAATCCTAGTCGGGATTTCACTGGGCCTCTGCTACTAGTTCCACCTGCATTGTGTCCAAAACCCGATTGGTTCCTAGCTAAATCATAGACCCGAGACAATCTATTTGCTACAATTCCATGTGTCCCACTCGACCTATTATTTACTGCTGCTACCATATTTGAATTTCCTGAATTTGGTTGTTCAGCAGCTCCGGCATTAGCCCGGGCTACCTCCCATGTAGCAATTAACTTTTCAGCGCTTGCTAAAGTAAGCTTATCCTCGCTTAAGAGTCGTTGTCTAAGCTTCTTGTCGCTTATTCCAGCAATAAGGCGATCAATTATGGCCACTTCCTTAAAGTTTTCGAAACCGCAAAATTCGGCCTGAAGTTTGAGGTTCAAAACAAAATCCTCTACACTCTCGTCTGGATTCTGTATTCTAGTACTAAATTTATATCTTTGAACTAAATCCGTATCTGTTTTGTCTAAACGACTTTTAAGTTTTGAAACAATGTCGTCCAATGAGGCTTCCTCAAAATTCCCTGCCGGATAGAGCAGTTTCATTTCGGCAAAAATTACCGGACCACTTATCGTGATAAAGTATGCCTTTTTCTCGTCATCTCTTATTTTGTTCACCCCGAAAAAGTATTTCATCCGGGTGTACCAGTCATTGAACGATGTTCCCCTACGGTAGGGTTCAATAGAAACAGCCACACTGGTACTCATTGTCAATCGAACAATCACTCAAAAGTAAAGGAACAATATAGTATTCAAACGTTTTTCACCGACCTTTCGTACCGGGCTTGTTCGTTGATCAATTACTGGTTTTTCTCCTCCTGCCTTGGAAAAAGCGCCCACCAAATAATTCCGTTGCACTTTCGCTTAATATTTCGACCTTTGCCGTTTCGTATGATAATGCGAATTGTCCGCAATAGAAGCAAACCTGCTGCAAACAGCCGGTCGTCCGAGTCTACCCTGGGAGCAGGCACAAACGGGATGACAAATTTGGCCTCCAAACCAATGCAGTAGCCAGAAAGATGTACGAGCTAAAACTTTTTCTGTTAGCTTTGCACGCGTTACTTTTAGAAACACTACTTTTCTCGCCGCCACTTTTCTATACCGAAAAAGAACGCTGTTTAGCGGGACCGAACCAGCCAGGTCGTGGTGGAGACTTATAGTAGGATCTAAACGTGATATGGAACTGAGAAAATAGGAGATCTAGTCACGATGGTAGTTCAGAGTAAACTAACGTTCACATATATTCCTTTCATCGTTTTCACCTTCGTTACGACCTCTCTTCGGAAAGACGAACATCAAATAACATATCGAACGCGCTAGGGGTGCGCAAGTAGTACATACACGGTTGTTTGAGCAAACCCATCGATGGGTAAAAAAACACTCATTTTTGAGAAGCATGCAGATCTGTCAAAACATGGGTGAACTCAAGAAAATAAAAAGAGTAAAAAATACCCATTTAAAGGATCAGACCATCTACCCATTAATGGGTGAAAAAGTAGTTAGAGCGTTGGGAAAGTCGAGAGGTTCTTCTGTTCAAAAGTGAACAATTCGACATTGATTTTTCATTTGGGCCTAACTGACATTTTCGAGTTCTCTTCGTCGATCCTCTCTTTGTGTTATCACAGAATGTGTATTGAGTTTTCCAAAGATTTTTTGGTTGAAATGCGAAGAAGACGACTACATGTTGCTATAGAAACAAAAAGAATAATGATTTTGTTTGTTTTGATCAAGTTATTAGCGAAAGAGAGAGTCGACGAAGAGAAATCGATCAAGTCAGTTAGGCCCTTATGAAAAATCATTGTCGAATTATTTTACTGCTCCCGCTTGCTGAAGGTTTCCTGCATTAGTTCCTCGATTAGTTCAAATAAACTTTAACACCGTATTCTATACAAAAGGTAAGTAACGCACATTATTCAATACTATAGTTGTCAATATTTCATGTGCAAATTTTTGACAATTTTAAGGTTACAATTTGGAATACACCACCAGGATGTTCAAGCTTCCGGATTCCATCAGTAGGATGATGATTTTCAGCAGTAATTATAATGTGAATGTAACTAATATATTGTACAGGCGCAAGAAAATGTATTATTTTTTTTAAATAAAGCGTGAAGACTGACTATTCTCAGTTCATTTATTTGAATTCCATTGAAATTTCCTGCTCAAAACTTCTTCCTCAAAATGGGTATTTTTTCACCCATTTGACGGTACCGCCGCTTTTTCAAAATGGGTAAAAAATTACCCATCATTTGACATAAACTGTGTTTACCCGTTAATGGGTAAACAGCCTTTACCCATTAAATGGGGAGAGGCACTTCTAGCGAAAAAGGGTGTTTTTTCACCCATTAATGGGTTTTCACAAACGACCGTGTACATATCACTAATTTTATTCACCACTTGAAATGTTTCAATTCACCACTGACTGTGGCAATATGGCGTTTGGCGGCGTTAGTGTTGTCATCATGTATTGGTTTGCAACCTTACTCAAGTGAAGATTCAAATCCAACTTTCTGAATGAAATTTGTTCTAGCCTGGATGTCTGTTCTCTGTGACGCTATTAGCCTGTGCATGCCGGAAGGATCGACTTACGAATGACACTAATGAGTGGAGCTTTTTGTCGATCATTTGAAGCTTTCCACAGTGTTCGACATTCGATGAAAAAATCTTATTGGAATCGTAAACAACAGCTTTTCCCATTGAACCCTCATTGACTGAAATTCAATTCAACCGTTATTTTGATTTTCAGATTACACTGAGAAATATTTCTACTCAGTGGCTGAGTTGGACTTACTCAGAAATCGAAAAATCTTTCGTCTCAGTTTCCGTTAAAAGTGGGACAACCCATTGGCAATGGGTTGTCCCACATTAAGCTGAAACTGAGTAAGAATACAAAGGATTTTTCGATTTCTAAGTAAGACCAACTCATCCATTGGGTAGAAATTTTTCTCTGTGTATGTATAATATCTCACAAATCGCAAAAATCGCATTAACCTGAAATTTTTAGCAAATAGGGGAATTCAGGTATTTTGGACAGACCGTTACGCGTATATAGAAGAACTTACGTATTTTCGACAATTTTGTTCTCTTCGTCATGGGGTTTTTTTGAAACCTGTTGATCTAAAAGTTGGTCTCAAATCCCAACCAAGCTGAGTTATGTGCCCAAATTTCAGGCAATTCGGCCCACAAAAACCCCCCATGACGAAAAGAACAAACCTGCCGATAATATCCTTTGTCGCCCTATTTCGGACATTTACGGCAAAATCAAATGGAAGTGTCTAAAATATATACGCGTAATAGTCCTCGTAACGGTCTGTCCAAATTACCTGAATCACCCGAGGAATCACCCTACTCATCAAGAGGTGCCATGTGCCGGAAATGCTTCTTTTTGGAGTAATTACTTTTGTCCCGGTAGATTGCTATCCTGGCCCTCCGTGCATTGCAACAGCAGTCGAGTTATGTCAAACACACAACGCTACGGTGGCGCTATCTGTTCATTTCATAGCGACCGTTTTAGTTATTTTAATGGTCCATTAAAAGGTTCAAAATGGAATACACTCGTTTGAAAAGGGTATTCTGCTTAGAGGAGTCACTGAGGAAGATTACAAGTGGAAGTCGAAATACGCGTATCAGTCAAAGGATAAGCCTTAGAGGCTGGAATTAAAATGTACAGTACAAAACTAATCAATTAAAGACATTTTGTTAGATGGAGGTCGTTACAATAAATAAATAATTAAATTAAACTGCCTAACCGTTGAAAAAATCTCCTTTCTAGTGTGTAGTTTTGCATTAATTTAACGAAAAAATGTATTATGAAGCATAGAACTCCCAGCTATTGTTATACTTGCAGTAACTGATTTTGTTAGTTCTAATTTAATTAATTTTGTTAGTTCTAACAGCGGTGTCATGGTCGCATTTTTTTCCGCAGTCAAGTTCGCAGATTGTGAACAATCCTCGGTACTCACTTTACGTAATTTATGTTTAGTCCCTTACTGTCAGAGCTGTCAGATCAGTGTAACACGCTAAAAAAAATTACACAAAAGGCAATTTACACGGAAAAAAATACACGGTTATGAATATTTATTGGGTACCGGACTGGTCACCGAAAATTTGATCGTTTTCTTTGGTACATAGAGGTCTTGAAATTAGTCTATGGTTCTAATTTAATTTGATCTTCAATTATTTTTTTCATTTAACGAATGATAATCTTTGAAATATTACTTACCTTCACGTAAGTCTATTGTCGCGGTTGAAACAATAAATTTTTCTTCAAATAAATATGTGAAACTTAACGTCGGACGTAATGCGCTGGACAGCAGATCTGGCCCTCTATCCAGCGCAATATGTCCGAAGTACGTCCAACACACGGTTAACGAAAAAATCGATTTTCGCGTGACAAAAAAAAAAAAATTTTCAACTTCAAAATAACGGTTGGATTGAATTTCAGTCAATGAGGGTTCAATGGGAAAATCTTACTGGAATCTTATTGGAATCGTAAACAACATACGATTCCAATAAGATTTTCTCATCGAATGTCGAACACTGTTGAAAGCTTTAAATGATCGACAAAAAAGCTCCACTCATTAGTGTCATGCGTATGTTGACTACGCCTACGCGCACAGGCTAATTGCCACTTGTGTTGCCGATTTCAAATGGCCGTTAAATTCCTTACACACACAGCAAAAAATAAATGCAACCCGCCCGATGTAATTCATTCCGACGCACTAAATAATCGATGTAATCACGATTCCTATGTACGATTACATTGTTTTGATGTAAAATCTTTTGTTCTTATGTGTATTGCGGCGCTTATAATAAATCCACATTGGGCGGCGGCGATATGCCCGCGAGGAGATGCCCGCGATACAGACGCAATGTCAAAATCGAACAGATACTGTCACCCACCCAGCAGCATCGCAGCAGCCTTCAGGCCGTTCATATCAAAACAAAAGTTAACACAATGGCAACTCAGGTGGCCAGAAATCGTAATAATATTTATCGCGACATTGATTCACTTATATGCGTACGCATCACCTCGTCGGCTTTGTGTTTAATAATCGGGATGTTATTTTGTGATGCTGCAGGGGGATACGGCTTCATCTTTTCCATTTCCACATTGCGTCTGTATCGCGTGCATCTCCTCGCGACCATATCGCCGCAGCCTCATGTGGATTTGATATAAGCGCCGCATGTAGAATTTCTGACCATCAGGTCGCTCATAGTGGTGCGGTCATATTTTTGCACCTTGATGGAAAAGAAGAAGACTAAAGTGCCCCACACAATGCATACGTTTGCGTGTGCGTGACAGTAGTTTGACACATTTCCCATGGGAAAACTGTCAAAAAAACGCAAACTTCGACGGAACGGACGCTATGTGTTCCAGGCTTAACGCGTTTCGCGGATTTATCTTGCAAGGCACAATACATCGTCCTGTGTAATATTCATGCAACCGACGTATTGACCGAGTTGCAGCAGTTCAGATGTAATATTACACAACATTTTTTTCTGTGCAGCTTCGGAACTGGACTTGGATGTCTGTTCTCTGTGCCCGAAGTTTCCTCACACCCGACAATTGAATTTTCTCAAAATCTATACATGAAACCTAACGTCGGACATAGTGCGCTGGGGTAGTGGACCTGGCCCTCTATCCACACTCAGCCAAATAACCTTATGTCTACCATAAGGCCGAACTTATGAAACGGCCTTTAAATAATTCATAATGATTCGGGTGAATTTCATAAGGTCACTCTATGACGTAAAATCGTCTCACAGCTTGGCTTTTATTCATGTTTAGCAACATGGTATTCTCAAGCGTCGGTAGCCGTGTGGATATTTAAAACACGGGTTCGGCGATCCCGACGTTCATGGATCGAATCCAGTCTGCATCATTTTAGGATTTTTTTGTTCTTTTCATAAGTCTATCTTATGAAATTTGTCATAGCAAGCACGATTAATTTTTATAAGGTTTTCTTATGTCATCCATAAGAATTAGTTATAGCAAATTTTCAAAAGGTATTTCGATGAATTTCGCTAGTTTTTTTTCGCTGAGTGCAGCGCACTATGCCCGACGTACGTCCGACACACGGTTTAGGAGAAAAATCGATTTTCGCGTATCATCCTGGCACCACTTCCGAAGTTAGGCCCGACGCACGGATTTGGAGAAAAATCCAACTTCGCTAGTCGAAGATTCCGGATTTCAACTGCACGGAGAATACTGTGTACAGCTTCGGCCGTCATCTCTGCTATCGAATTTTCATATCGAACCCTGCAGCATTTTCTCGAGAATCGAATCACAAACACGCTGCAGCTGCAACTATCGGATGTCTACTGTACCAGATATATACGCGTTTCAAACATTTCCGCGAGAACTCGCTGGGCTACATCAAAGATGCCGTTACCCAGAGTGCACGTTCACGGTACTCTGTGATGACACCAGCACGGAAATTACGCTTTATGCAACTTCAATCTCATTATTACTCAAATCAGTATCGTTTCTTTTCAGGTAATAGCTTCATTCAATTCAATAAAACAAATTTACAAAGAGTGAAAATGCATGAAACTATTAAATAATAATAATAGCTCCTCGTTCATTTTCATTTATACAGCTAAAATCGGTTAATATTTATTATTAGTTCAGTTTCGCCCTAACTTTTATTTTTGAACCGACTTTTGTCTCATTTCGTTTTGATGTGTGGAAAATTCGCAACGCGACGGCAACGGCTCGCACTCACGGGTGAAGAGCGAGAGAAAATCCAGTTCACATCTGTCAAATTGGGGAGTGTTTTTACTGCTGACTGCGTTCCCGTGCAAAGTGTTAAGTTTTCTTTTCGGTAGGAAAATTTGCCTGTTTTCTGCCGTTTTTCCGGATTTATTTCATGTTCCGGATGTGCGCCAGCTAGAGTTTCGCCCAATCCGCGCGGGGATCGATCGTTTCGGGTGTTTTCGGATGTGCGATTAGTGTTCGTGGGGGCAGAAGTCGCTTTCGACGACGTCGGTGGGGGAGCAAGCGAGAGAGGGAGATAGTGGAACAACACCTACAGAAGAGTTCCGCAAGAGGATCCGTTTTTTAGGGCGATTGGTGATATTTACGGTGGAGGAAAGTGAATGCCGCAACCGGACCGGGACAGCGAAGGGAACAAAATGACGATGAGCGACGACGGGAATGGGACGGGGAACTCTGCCGCCGTGACAAATTCCACCAATAACAATTCCCTTTTGACAAGCACAACAAACGGAACCAATGGAGGAGGAGGAGGAGTTGTAACAGGAACCCCCGGAACCGGTGTCAATAACAATGGAAACAAACTGAATAATCTCGATAAACGGCCCAGCGGCAATAACAACGGAAGTAGCACCAACGGAACTAGCGCAAGCGCCAGCTCCCGGTTCATCATTCCGAAGCAACACGAAGTAGAAACTCTCCCGCAGCTGAAGGATGCTCCGCCGAACGAAAGGGAGGAGCTCTTCATCCAGAAGCTGCGCCAGTGTTGTGTCCTCTTTGACTTCTCCGAACCGCTGAATGACCTCAAATACAAGGAGATCAAGCGATGTGCCCTCCAGGAGATGGTCGAGTACCTGAGCAGCCAGCAGCAGGTTATTACGGAAGCGATCTACCCAGAGGCCGTCCAGATGTTTGCGGTCAATCTGTTCCGCACCTTGCCGCCGTCGTCCAATCCGAACGGGGCCGAGTTTGATCCGGAGGAGGATGAACCCACCCTGGAAGCCAGCTGGCCACATCTCCAGATTGTGTACGACCTGTTCTTGAGGTGAGTAATGTAGATTGGATGGATATGTCTCTAGATATAGGCAAAACGAAAAGTTGGCACGATAGAAAGCAATTTAGTAGGGTGATCGATTGACGTCATAATTAAATACATCTCTTGGTCGAGCATCTGAAGTCGCTGAATGTAATCGCTACCTTTCAACAAAAAAAAACTAAGAACGATGTTTGGCCGGATCGATAAGCATTTGCATGAACTAGTAATAATACCTACCTTTTTGATTTTGTTTGGCAGAATCGGGCCTGTACTACTTAAATTGAAAATAAAATGATATTTTTTTTGTAGGTGCATGAATGTTCTTGCTGTTGAGTTTAACCAAATAATTTCGAAATCATTTGAGCAGTGGAATTTCTCGAAGTATATCCATTCATTCCAACTTTTTCGAAAAAAATGGTATAGCAGAAGAGATTCGATGCGTTTCGCCATACAACCTGGAATGATTTTCCTTCTGCTGGTCAACTATAAACTCGTACAAAGCGGGGATTCTATATTTTTTGATAAAAGCTTCAAATTTATTATGTTTTTCTGTTTTTTGCTAATTTTTTTCTGGGAAATGAGTGAGGAAAGGACTTGTACTTCATATACCCAATGGTTTAGAATTTCTGGAGGAATTTCTTTTGATGCACTGCAAATGTCTTTAGAGAAGACCTCAAAAATGTTTGAAAATTTTAGTGGAGTAGGGTTTATTCAAATATTAGGTAACGCTAAGGAGGGAGGGAGGGAGTCTAGCGCTGTGTTACGCTTCATAAAAAATTCAAAATTTCTCATGCAAAAGTCGTTACGTGAGGGAAGGAAGGGGGTCCAAAATTGCAAAATTTTGCGTTACGTAATATTTGAATGAACCCGTACTTCTAAAGTTCTTGGAGAATTTTCACGGGCCACTTCTATCTGACATTACCCGTGTAGAGCGAAATGGCAAATGAAGGGCGAATTTTACCATTAAAATAGAATGTTTGAGTGGCAAAATTTGATATTAGTTTGTTTGAAATAAGAGTTAAAATAACAAAAATAATAACCAAATTTCTATGGCATAACAACTAAAGAATAACTGATTTTGCCATTGTAATAACAAAATAATAGTGTAGGCGCGGTCCAAGACGTAGAATAGCAATCACGGTTCTAATAGCGAATCCATTTATTTCGGAAGAAGCTTTAATGCTAAAATAGATATATTTTTATGATTTACAGACCTTAATGAACTATGATCAACCAATACTCACAACTCCGTGTCTCTAGTCAATTCTTTCTTTCATGTCCGGGGAATGACGATATGCGGCCGAGTAAAACACTTAACACCCGCGGACATTACATTATAAAAACATGCACGTTTATTGGACTATTTACAGTATGTACATACACAATATTACAATTACACACTACACATTAAAAGTAATATCGCGGAGAGCGCGCGCGGGCAGCATCTTGCTGCTGTTGCAGATGATGGCGTTCTGTTGTTCTGCTGTATGTTCGTCGTCGTCGTCGGCGGCGGCGGCGGTCGTCGTCTATCCGTCGTCTTGATAGACACGAGCCGAGCCGATCATGGGGGTAAACAAATGTTCGTTCACAACACTTTCCGTCCTGACAACCGTCCTGTGATAATTCATCTAGTCAATCTACCTATTTTAGTCAACATAATCGTCTTAGTTATGAGTTATTCAATAGATTTTAAGTTTACTCACTGTCGTAGTCGTTGTTGATCGTATTAGATGTATAGTTTAAGATTTATTGTAGTAAGTAGAGTATAAATTCTGCTTGGAAGTTAACCTATAAATGTAGATTTTGTGCAATAGTTAGTTCAATCTTCCGGTATCAATCTGCATTTTTCACTCACAAGCAATAGGAAATTCATTACAATTCACGGTTCCTATTTCATAGTTTTCCAATTAGAAATTTAAGTAGTTTTAACCAATTTTAATAAGAAACTTTTAACTGCATGCCATTCATTAGCCACATTTCTCACTTTTGTTTATTCTACCTGACATTTGGAGCTATCTTCATCTAGGGGATTCTGGGGTAATACGCACCAGTTAAGGAAGATGCGTCCAAATGCATATAAAACGACAATAATTTATTGTTTTAATGCATGCATTCATTGCAAATACTTGCATTCTAAGCGATCTCGAACAAAACTTTGGCCTTAATATACTGCCGTGAATCGCAAGTCAGTCCCATCTGCATTTTGGACAAAAATGAGTTAATGGCCGTCTTAGAGCTTTCTTCGGATGATCTTTCAGCTGCGTGCAAAAAAAATATATAGTTTGTTCAGTAAAATGGAAAAACAACACCAAGTCAGATTGTCCCATAATGAAATGTAATCGCAAGTTAGTCCCATTACGAACTTGTACGCCCTCCAGTACAAGACCTAACACTATTTTAGCCAGTTTTATATTTTTCACTGTTACGTTTTCACGTTTGAAACAATATGTGAAAGTTTCATGATGATCGCAGAAGTTTTCAATTCATGGCGATTTTTTAGAGTTTCGTATAGAAATCGAATTTGAAAACTTCAGAGGCCATTTTCTCAATGCCTACTTTTTACATATGGGACTGACTTGCGATTCACGGCAGTATAGTACATATAGCTTTTGAAAATAACGTTTTTTGTGAAGACCAACATTACGGCTTCGTATGTTTATGCGGGGCAGTATGCACCCATGCTCGGGGTAAAATGCACTACAACAATGGGGCAGGATGCACTCAAACAAAGGGGCAAGACGCACCACAACATTGGGGCAAGATGCACTGTCGAGTTTATAAATCTCTTCCCATTTGAGAGAAAATGCATGTTTTCTAAGGTTTTAAGGCGAATAATAGCTCAATTTCATTTGCGATTACTTACACAGTGCTCATAGATATGATTACAGCTTGTTTTCTATAGGTGCGTTTTGCCCCAACACCTGGAGTGCATATTGCCCCAATCAAGAGTAAAAAATAAAATTGTTTAAAATATACAATTTATGTACATTTTTTTTTTGTCTTTATTATCGAGACTTTCAGCCCGAGGCTGGTTCGTCTCCGAAAGGTTATGAGTCAAAACAGATACAGAGTGTGGAGACTATTTTTTCTTACTTAGTAAACGTTCAACCTTTTTTGCTTGTTTTCTGGACATTCGTTCCCTCTTGTCATTCCAAGCTCGAATTGCTTCGGTAGTTGCAACCTTAAAATCAAGTAATTCTAATTCACTTTCACTGTCACTGTCAGTGTCCACTTTGGTATTGCTATCCCCTATGTGGCCAGAATTATTTTGCACATCATCAGATATTGTTATCATGCTGCCGTCGTCGCTTTCATTGTCTTTCGTTTGTGGCCTTTTCTCCTGTGGCTGGTTGTTGGAATCTGCAGAGTCAATAGACAGTTGGCGCTTCTCTGTTTTCTTTGTGATTTCTTTTCCTTTCTGTTGTCGTTTGTGTGTTGTTCCACTCGAACACCCGGCGGCTCCTGACTCGTCCCGTTCGAATTCGGTAGCTTGTGTTGACTGTTGTTTTCCCTGTTGCTTTTTTACTTCTTCGCCCCGCTGTGGTGTCATAATCGGACAGGCTTTTTTGAGATGCGTATCCAATTTGCACACGTAGCATTTCAATTTCATCCCATCAAAATAGATTCGCCCTTTCCTACCGAAGAAGGCGAGCGATTCCGGGATTTCCGTCTTGATGTCCATGAGTACTCCACGGACACCAGAAAACATATTCAGACCGCTGTCAGCTGGAAATCGTTCACGAACGACGCGTTTAACTGTGCCGTAATTTCCCAATACTGAAGACAATTCAGAATCTGGTACCTCCGGCGGAAGATCAAACACCCGAACGTATCGTGTGTGACCTCCCGCTACCGACATGTGCACCATCACTTTTTTTCCGCCGGTGTAAAGAAACGGCAGCACACGCTGTTGTTCTGCAGAACAAAGTTCATCGCACTTTCACACTTGAAACGAATGAACACGGCTTTCTCGTCAGAGATTTTGTATGCCGTGTCCATCATTGACCGGTCACCTTTGAGGGTTTTGACAAACCGTGCCATATCCTCAATAGTTGGCTGTGCAGCGTTTTCGGGAAATTGAAAAGCTAAAGTAAATTTAACTTCTATTTCGTTTCCCATTTCGACTACTAGTTTTGTTGAAATTTTCAACCGCGCGTCCGAGTAACTGCTGTGTAGCGAAAAATTACAACCAGCCTCAACAAACGGTAGCTGTCATTACTGTTTATGTTATTAATTCTACGCTTAGTATTACCCTCAATTACCTGAATAAATACAACAGCTTAAGATATTTGGTCGGTTTTCACCATCAAATCGTTCGACAAACGATCGGAAAAATTACATCAGAAACCTGCGTTTTGATTTAATTCATTTTTCTCACTAATTACGTAACGCAGATATGTAAAATTTTCCAGGTGCTCATTTATAAGGACGTTCTATTAGACTGGCAAGGTTTCAAAGCTCCAAAACCGATCATTCCTGAAAAATCAACGGGGTGCGTGTTGCCTCGACAGTGCATATTACCCCAGATGCCCCTACATCTCCACTCATACCATTAAAGCTAGAAATCCTCTACATAGAGATGAGCGGAAGTTACATACGTCGATTCGGCAACGCTGTTTGTTTTGTTTACAACAGCTGCCAACACTTGCTACAAAGCTAGATGTTCAAACTTTGTGCGTGACTTCGTTGTGGTTCAAGTTGTTTTGTTTACATTTTCTAATTATGGTAGAATTTTTTCTTCAAAATTTTGTTGAAATAGCGGAGCAATCGAAGAAATCTGAAATACATTGCAAAAGTGTTACGCTAATCATATCGGCAGAAGTGAAGCAAGAAGCAGCAATGGAAGTTTTTTCGACAACTTCAGCAACAAAAGTGTCGTCATATGCATGAGCTTTTGAAAGCAGAATTAGAGCCGATGCACACGAGCGTTGCAGACGCTGCGTTCCTGTGGGGTATGACATTGCGTGACGCACACGGTGCGGCGCGGTTGCGGTGCGATAGCGTTGCGTTCTCGTGTGCATCCTCCCATTTGATTGTGTGTAACTCAGGACGCACTTGCGTGCACGCTGCGTGGACGCGCCGCCCGTGTGCATCGGCTCTTAATAAATTTTTATCTTTTTACTAAACATACATATACCGCCAATATCTCGATATTAAAAATAAATAATTTTAATTTATTTAGTTCCGATTGCAATACCGTTCAAACGACGCCTTCCTACGAACGATAAGCATGTTCATTTGGCTCACACTTTGACAGTTCTCTCTGCACGATTGGCTCACAATGGCCGCCTCCGCAGATCTCTATAATGTAGGATTACTAATTAAAGCTAACGGGTGACAAGCCGTCCGTCAAACCTGCAGCATCCCTGTGGTCCATTTCTGCTGCCGCGCTGACGGTTGTAACGCCTCCCGCAACAAATAGCAAAAAGAATGTCAAAATAATAACCCTGGCCAAGTTCACAGGGTTTGACGGTATTAAAGTGAAGGTTATTGTAATGTAGTATTCTTTAGTGAATCATATCACTTCTTCAACACTTTAATACGCCTCTAACGGTTCATCACTAACCGGCTGCTGCAGATGGAGTATGGCTGATCATATGTTTTGGCATATTCATCAGACATGCTCGATAAACACGGAGGGACCGCCGGGTCTCAATAGATTCTATAACCAAGTAATAGTTCCAAGTCGGTTAGAATTGAGAAGTTTTTGAAGATCGTTACAAATTCTAGTAGAAATATTATAGGTTTTGTGACAGGTTTTGAAACCTTTTTATTGCCAGTAGACTTGAAAATGCTGTTTGGGCTTTCTTTCCCACATTTTTGGTTGATTTTGATTAACTACTAAATTTACTATAATTTCAGTAATATTATACAATACATACATACAATATATACAATAGTTAAATATATTTAAATTAGTAAATTATCAAAACAAATTTGCTTTCTTAAATATTACAATGATATCCAGTAATATTCTCTTTATATAAATCTAGTGAAATCAATCGAAGAATAGGAAGGAAAGTTGCAGTACTTAATAGTGCTAATAGATTCGAAGCTAACGTGCGAGCAATGGATTACTGCACGAATTTATACTGGCCTGCTTGCTCTCACACATGGTTTGACTTTGAGGCGGTGAAGACACCGCTCAAACGTCAAATTTTCTTTGGGATTGGGCGGGCTAGCCAAAGCTCGTGCAGTGGACCATACTTTAACACTTTATTGACGCCAATGCGTTCGACGTGACATTTTGGACAAAAACTGATTGTTTCTAAGCTGAAGGACGTAACTTTTGTATGACTAGGAGAGAGAATGACATGGTTTATCTAGGTAGGACCGATAGAACAAATGAACGGATTGGCTCTGTTTTAATAGTTAGGTTGTTTTCGTATCTCGTATCATTGGAAGCTCATGACATGTTCAAAACTAGTGGCTATCATTGGGGATGGCGCCAGTGCTGTAGGTGGCTACCACACCTATGTATCGCAGTAAAGGTTGTTCGTCTACAATTGGTATTTGACCGTAATTAATTTGATTACACATTTTACATAATATTTCATGGAGATAGCATAGGCACAGTTTGTCAACATAGACAGAATTTTTTGCGTTGTGTTATTTCCAAGAAGTAATAGCAAAGGTATAAACATTTCTGTTGCTTCAGGCTCCGCGGGTAAAGATTTATTCTGATAGCTTCATAGATTTTACATGACTGAGGGCGGGCATGACTAATACATCTACGGAAGGGAAAATGCAAAATTTTGATTAAAACTACTTGGGCACAATGTAAAAACTAGTGTTAAATAGGGCAACATAGCCTATTTCGTCTAAACACTGGTTTTTGTAGAGATGAAATTTGAATAACGGGTTCAGCCTTGACAAACATAGCTGTCACGCAGCTCCAACTGAAAACCCTTTGTTGGAGCCAATGAACATCCCTAGCAGCTGGACTCATCAACGACAATTATCTGTGTCGCAACAATGACGTCATCATCAGCATCCATCTATATACTTATTTGTCTATTGTCAGTAGTCATTCGTCTCGTCATGTTAGTCTTGTAGTCAGTACAATGTAGCTTTAATAAATGTTACTTTTATATTTGTTTTATTGTTTGTATAACTCGCGTTTAAATGTTCTCGACCACCCGAAAACGCAGTATACAACAGTGGCGACGAGGATTTTGGAAATCTCGGTGAATTTATGAAGCATTTACCGAGATGCGTGCAGTGCTCTAAAGGAGAAAAATAATCCATACCATGATCAATCGCCCCGGGTCGAACCATATGCATGCAGTGCCAGCAGCTAAAGATGGTCCCCACTCAGCAAGACTAACTCAGCTTTCACAGGGGCAGCATTCGCAACATGCAGATCATGCATCGCAAGCAAATCAATTTTTCTCCTATCAGTCATTCCAAAATCAATGTTCATCGTATGAGCATCAAGCACTTCAGTACGGTGCCCCTGTGGTGCATGTCTACCATCAGACGGAACAACTACCCGTCAAGGTGTCACAAGATCTCGCAAGGGATGGGCCAAGCACTATTGAGTTATCACAAGCACAATGCGTATCGTCATGCACCACACAGTCGATATCTTCAGTAGACGCAAACATGCCGCTCGATCCAAAAATTCAACAACACAACGAGACAATGAACAGTATATTGTTGTCTCTACAGCAGCGGCAGTGTCTTATCGATCAACTGATGGCGAAATATTTGGCGTCTCGCGATATTCAGTTACTCCCAGTTGGTAGCTACTACACACCGTTCAGCCAAACGGACCCGCCCGTAATACCAGTGACACCATCATCCACGGAAGATTCCTCCCATGAGCCAGTACATACGAGCAGCATTTCCAACTACAGCAGGGAGGGAGAAGCTTCAACCAAACCAGAGCAGATCGATTCGAGCAATCCGGCGGAGATCAAGCGTGATTTCTTATTTGATGTGAAACGGCAATCTTCTTCTGCATACAGATTAGACTGTTTCATCAAACCGCAACAAAAGCAGCTGCAACTGAAACAATCGCAAAATCCGCTGAAAATAAAGTGTTTGATTCATCTAATAGACCGAAACGGATTTCCAATGCAACGAAAAAGGCATAGCATAATCAATGTTATTTTAACTCGTGCACATGTGACCACGTACATAATCTGTAAAGGCCATCACAAATTTCACCGTCAAGGATATGCAATCATTTGGCCTAGAACAACCGCTACTCGTCGCAAGCTCTTCGTCTGGATTTTACTATGCTTTCTGTTACAGAGCATCTGTGTTCTTCGTAGGCACGAAAAACACCAGGATAGTTCTGATACCACTCAACAAATTAGAGGGGGAGATGTTGGAGCCAATGAACATCCCTAGCAGCTGGACTCATCAACGACAATTATCTGTGTCGCAACAATGACGTCATCATCAGCATCCATCTATATACTTATTTGTCTATTGTCAGTAGTCATTCGTCTCGTCATGTTAGTCTTGTAGTCAGTACAATGTAGCTTTAATAAATGTTACTTTTATATTTGTTTTATTGTTTGTATAACTCGCGTTTAAATGTTCTCGACCACCCGAAAACGCAGTATACAACACCCTTAAAAAAAAGAATAACATAATTTAATATGATAGTAAGTTATGTTATTGTTTTGATATTGTAGCAGGATAGTATGATAGTCCCTGGCCAAGTTCGCAGGTTTTGACGGTATTAAATTGAAGGTTATTGTAATGTAGTATTCTTTAATGAATCACATCACCTTTTTAACACTTTAATGCGTCTCCAACGGTTCATCATGAACCGGCTGCTGCAGATGGAGTATGGCTGATCATATGTTTTGGCATATTCATGAGACATGCTCGATAGACACGGAGGGAAGAAGTATTATAGGTTTTGTGACAGGTTTTGAAACCATTTTGATGCCAGTAGACTTGAAAATGTTTGGGCTTCCTTTCCCACATTTTTTGGTTGATTTTGATTAACTACTAAACTGCCCCACTCGCATAACAGTCCCATCTTTGCTGGGTTTCCTATTCATATGGGACTGTTATGCGAGTGGGGGCCGTAAATTTACTATAAATTAAGTAATATACAATAATTAAATATATTTAAACTAGTAATTTTATCAAAACAGATTTCCTTCTTTTAAATATGACAATGATATCCAGTAATATTCTTTAAATCTAGTGAAATCAACCGAATAGTAGGAAGGAAAATTGCATCACTTAATAGTGCTGATAGATTCGAAGCCTACATGCGAACAATGGATTACTGCACGAATATATACTGGCTTGTTTGCTCTCACACGAGTTTTGACTTTTGAGCGATGTCGACACCGCTCAAACGTCAAATTTTTTTTTGGAGTGGACGGGCCAGCCTAAGTTTGTGCAGTGGACCGCTTTATTGACGTCATAATGCGTTCGACGTGACATTTTGGACAAAAACTGATTGTTTCTAATAAGCTGAAGGGCGTAACTTGTGTATGACTATAGTTTGTCTATCATTGGGGATGGCACCAGAGCTGTAGGTGGCTACCAACATAGGTACGGTTGTTGTTTTCAACACAGTAACGGTTGTTGTTTTCAATTGGTATTTGATCGTAATATTTCTTGCAGATAGCATAGGCACAGTTGTCAACATAGACAGCATTTTGTGTTATGTTATTTCCAAGAAGTAATAGCAAGGGCATAAACACTAGTGGGGCTTCAGGTTCCGCGGGTAAAGATTTATTCTGATAGCTTCATAGACTTTACATGACTGAGGGCGGACATGACTAATACATCTACGGGAGGGAAAAGGCAAAATTTTGATTAAAACTACTTGGGCACAATGTAAAAACTAGTGTTAAATTGGGCAACATAGCCTATTTCGTCTAAACATTGGTTTTTGTAGAGATGAAATTTGAATAACGGGTTCAGCCTTGACAAACAAGCTGTCACACAGCTCCAACTGAAAACCCATAAAACAAGATATTGTGGATAGTATGATAGTAACATTTGTTATTATTATGTTATTATACTATTTAATAATAACTCGCAAATTACAAGTTTTACAATGATAGCATATTTTGTTATTTTTATGTCATCCTGAGCTATTCACAAAAAAACTAAAGAATTGCAAATTTTGATATGATGACAAAATATGTTATTCTTTTGTTATTGGTTTGTTATTCACCTCTATCCGGGAACTGAACACTTCCGCTGCTACTACCCTGGGCAAAACCTTGTGATCAGCTTGATTGCTGTCAGGTCTCGGGGCGTAAAAGTTTCTTTAGAGCCGATGCACACGGGCGGCGCGTCCACGCAGCGCGCACGCAAGTGCGTCCTGAGTTACACACAATCAAATGGGAGGATGCACACGAGAACGCAACGCTACCGCACCGCAACCGCGCCGTTTGCGGCACGCAATATTGCGAATCTTTTCTGAAATTCGCATACTGGCCAACAACTTGTGCGCCGACAGCCCATGCGCCGGGTTGTGCGCCATACAAAATGTAAATAAACAACTGTCAAAATGGTTCGCGCTAAGAGCTCTATCTCTCTTAGGGTTCGGATCAATTTTTTGTCTTAAACATTGAACTTCGTTATGTCTGAAAATAATGTACAGCAAAGATTATTGTTGACGGTAACACCGCTTTTACTTCATTAAACCACTGATTAATAGTGATTTGGCTAGTGAAAAACTTGGCGCATTGGCAATCGGCGCGCAAATTGTGCGCTGGTGTGTGGATTTGACATCATCGCAAAGGGCCCAATACACAGTATACCCTGGCGCGCAACCCAGAGGTCAAAGAGAAACTTGTCGAAATGCTAAAAATTCTCGAGAAGTTCAATAATCAACGCATGCCCCACAGGAACGCTGCTGCGACGCAGCGGAAATTCACGCAGCGTCAATTAACGCTCGTGTGCATCGGCTCTTATTCTCCAAGAGAAAGATGCACACTCGGCACACTCGTGACGCCAACAAGAACGGATAGGTACACTGTGAGGATACTGTTCGTATAAGGCCTGGGACACACTGGTGGTGTTCGTACCATGGTACAAGTTGTCAAGAAAATTATTTCAAGGCTATCTTGAATGAAGACAATTATCAGTATGAAACTCATTTCAAGATAATTGTACCATGGTACGAATACCACCAGTCTGTCCAAGGTTTAAGACATATATATATATATATAGATGTCGAGGGATTTAGGCGGTGCTTGAAGAGGTCATCATAGCCGGATCGCAGACTCGTTGGTTTTGTAGCTAGAGAGATATAGGAGTGCATTTTCTCTCTAAATGTCACTAAGGGCATTTACTCGATTCTGCGGAAGTCTGCGAAGCTTTCATGCTATCGAGAAATTCTTCCGAGCTGGTACGTCAAGAGAATTTACACAATACCTAATTATTCAGCCATCATGATTAGCTTAAAATGATAACCATATTCTTACACTAATCGTCAATCCTACTTTCTTCTTTGCAGGTTTCTAGAATCGCCGGACTTCCAACCGAGCGTGGCCAAACGGTACATCGATCATGGTTTCATCCTAAATCTGTTGGAGCTGTTCGACTCGGAGGACCCACGGGAACGCGACTTTCTCAAGACTGTCCTTCATCGGGTGTACGGCAAATTTCTCGGTCTGCGGGCTTTCATTAGGAAACAGATCAACAACATTTTCTACAAGTTCATCTACGAAACGGAACACCACAATGGTATCGCCGAGCTGTTGGAAATTCTGGGCAGTATTATCAATGGTTTCGCTCTGCCACTCAAGGAGGAGCATAAGCAATTTTTGCTCAAAGTGCTGCTGCCGCTGCACAAGGTCAAGAGCCTTTCGGTGTACCATCCACAGTTGGCCTATTGCGTTGTGCAATTTCTGGAGAAGGATCCCAGTTTGACACAACCCGTAATCAAGTGTTTGTTGAAGTTCTGGCCCAAGACGCACAGTCCAAAGGAGGTGATGTTTCTGAACGAACTGGAGGAAATACTGGACGTCATTGAACCGGCCGAATTTCAGAAGGTGATGGAACCGTTGTTCCGTCAGATAGCCAAATGTGTTTCGAGTCCGCATTTCCAGGTGGCGGAAAGAGCTCTGTATTACTGGAACAACGAGTACATCATGTCACTGATTTCGGAGAACTCCAAAGTCATACTCCCGATCATGTTTCCGGCGCTGAACAGCAACTCGAAAACGCACTGGAACAAAACGATTCACGGGCTGATCTATAACGCGATCAAACTGTTCATGGAGATGAACCAGAAGCTGTTCGACGAGTGTCACCGGAAGTTCAAGGCCGAGGAGCAGAACGAGCTGGAGAAGTTGAACCGACGGGAAGAGCTCTGGCAGCAGGTGGAAAGTTTGGCCCGGCAGCATCCGATCTATCCGCAGTTCTCCGGCGATGAGGACGGATCCTCTTCCGGTGGCGAGCTGGTTCTCGCCGGTGCTACCAACTCCACGGAGAAGGACCTCGGAGGTCGGCCGTACGGAAGTAGCAACAATTCTAGATCGACCCCAGCGGTTGTCCAGGTTCAGCAGAAAACATAAGAAGGCAGTTCCGGGGTTTTTTGCTACCTGCGTCTTTAGACGGGAGTTTTCTGTTTTAGGCAAGTACCTTTTAAAAAAACATGCGAATGAGCGAATGAGGAAAGCTAGCAAACGAAGGATATTTTTTCTTTTCGAGGAAGCGTTGCGTATATATGTTTTAACAAATGGAAGGAATAAAAAAAATACTAATTTAGGTAATAATGAAGGAAAGTATAAGTATGAACAATTTATAAAGTATATTTAAAACAACACGCTAAGCGTCACATCCTATTTTTCGCTGATTATCAGCAAGGTTTGCTGAAATTTGCAGGGTTGAGAGAGTTTCAGCAATTTTAACTCGGCAAAATTCAGCAAAGACTGTTGATTGCGTTTGGTGTGTAGCCTTCACTGTAAGACTTCAAGCCGAAAATTATGTGCGCAAACATAAAACACAAGAAGAAAGATAGGATCTGTAATTTAAACAAAAGAACAATATTTTATGCTTGAACTGCTGCACAAAGGAGATACAGACACTCATTTAGTGTAAGACTAGCAGCAACACAACAACAACAACAACAGATGGAACTCGGATTCTTCGTTTTATTGATAAAGTTCGCTCACAGTATAAGCAAGAATCGCTCTGCAATGGATAAAGTCGAAAACATTTTACTCTTTCCTTTACTTTCTATACACACACTTATAGTTTAATGGCAAATGCAAAGTATGTTGTAGTATATAGGTTCTTTTGAATTTTGACGAAGGAAGAAAAGAAACACATGCTATTCGATAATTATCAGTCACGGTGCTTCATTTATCGGTACTATTATGAGAAAAACTAAAGAACAAGAACACAATTACTTGGTGGACAGTTTAATACTTCACAATTGGTTCACAAGGTGTTCCACATATTACGTCTAGCTGAAGTTAAGAGCGTTAAAATTAAAAAGTAATCTATGCCGCCTAAATATTTCTTTTAGATATTCTCAATTTTTTTAAGATTCCTCCCAAAAAAATCCAGGATTATCGTTGAAATTCAAGGATTTCTCCAAATATTTTTTCTCGTAATGCCGTCAGAGAAATTTCCGAGCTTTCTTCTAGGATTCTTCCCGAACAATTGCGTTATTTCTTTAGGAACTTGTCTAAAGAATAAAAGTTCTTCCCGATGTTTCATCAGCGTTTAGCCCAGGCATTGCTTCGGTGCTTTCTCCAGGGATTCTTTACGAGAGCCCGCCCGGTATTCCTTGCACGAATCCTTCGGAGATTTTTGTCGTGTTTCTTGCGGGAAATCCCGTTCGGGGTTTCGCCAGCAGTTTCTCCCGCGATTTCTCCGGAGTTTCTAGAGAAATACTTGTAGGAATGAAAAGTCCCATATTTCCAACACAGCAAAAATAATTGCAGAAAATTTCAAAGCCCTGTAGATATTTCTTTGGAGGACTCTAAGGCAACTTTTCGTGTAAAAAATCATCGATAATATTGTTGCAAATGTCCTAGATATGATCCTTGTAGATTACTGAACTCACGCATCAATCCTTGACAAAATTTTGAGAGGCAACTTCCCGCTGAAATTTCTCGTTGGTAAACTCTGCGGAAATGCTTATGTTTTAGAGGATCCACTTGAACAATATCGGAAGAAAAATCTTTTAGGAAATTTGTGATTTTGAAAGCAAGATCAAGATTTTCGGGAACATCTTGATAATAGCGGCTTTTTGTATAAATTGTCTAACGTTCTTATTTTCAAAAACCCGTTCCCACGCTTTCATATACTATAGTTGATGTATTTGCCAATAGTAACGGTAAATGACGCACCTGGATTATCATATTTGAAACTCTACTCTTTTAAGAAGAAACACTCTACCTGTACTACTTTATCGTTAAAACCCCGTTTCAATGAAAACAGCAATTTGCTCTAGAAATTATAGAATGGCAAATAGAACACACGCCCACACCCAAATTCTCACACGTAATTCAATAATGGAGAAGTAATCCAATCACAGATTGTATGTAAAGTTATAATTTTCCCTTGAACGTGGATTAATTTATCTTACCGGGAATCTTTGGCCGGGATGTTGGTTCCATTCCTATCGGATTTATTCCCGTTCAGGGATGTAACCACCACCAACCGATGATTCACCGCACCCCACACTAACAAGTAAATTATAATATATCTCGTTCGTTACAATTGTATTATTTCTAACTGTGACAGAAGAGAGACAGACAAAAAAGCAAAAACCGAAAAAAAGTGAAATGCAACATAATTCCAAATGTTTCTGTGTAATACCTACCTATACCGATTGGGAAGGCACGCGAGAGGAAAAAGAAAATCAAAGTCGAACACGTATGGCAGAAGAAGATAATTGTTAGAAATTTTCACTAATAAAAACGGCAAAATTATTACAAACACAAACACTTCGTTGGAATCTATTGCAAGAGTTGTGAAAATCTCGCCTATCATGATGAAGCCTATAGGAACATAGGTGAAACTACTGAGGGCACCCCTTAGAATTTGAATGCATTGCTGTAAGAAATGGAGCGATGAATGGTGACTGGATGAACTAATGAATATTTGTTTGTAGTGCACCCTCTGACAAAATCCGTAGTTTCGCCCATGAATAGGAACAAAATAGAAGAAAGAAATGCACTGCTATTGATGAATACCATTTTTACAATCTGAATTGGTGAGCTCGTCCCATTCGTTTAATGATCTATCATGAACTTTCACACTTTTCTAAAAAGTATACAGAATGTCTATTTGAATTTAGTTTTCTGATTCAAGAATTGCCTATTACACGGGTTCCCAACCGGTGGTCCGCGGCCCCCTGGGGGCCGTGAAGGCGGTCTAGGGGGGCCGCGACGTTATACCAAAAAAAAAAATATCTAATTTTTATTCTATTTTGTGGAAATTATATCAATTTTTAATTGTGTATACCGCCACCCCCAAAAGCCAGAATTTGAGGATCAAATTTTCAGTATAAAACGCCTTCAGAAGAAAAAAATTTTCGGCTGCGCCGCTATTTTTCAGCTATGATTCAAATTGAATGTTCATGACATCATTTTTACGAAATATGAGTGTCATTGATCGTCAAAAATCCCTCCCACAGTAAATTTCTGGCTACTTCACTGTACCCAAAAACTCGGTTTCGTTCATCTAATTCATATTTTTTTTCTAAAAATTTTCATTGGGCCGCGGATGTTTTGACAATTCTTAAAGGGGGTCGCCACCTCAAAAAGGTTGGGAACCCCTGGCCTATTAGATGTAAACACATAAATTACGAAGGTAGGCGATTTTTCAGGTAGATCGTGTTGTACATCTAGATACATGTTAACACAGGAAGTAAAACTATCTTGTTCGGTGATTTAAAACGGTATTATTCTCTCTGTCTGTACTCAGGGCCGATTTCTTCACCCGGGCTTAAATTTTAAACCAGGCTTAGCAAAATTTTAAGCCAGGCTTAACTTTTTTTCGATTTCTTCACTTCGGCTTAACCACTAAACCCGGTTTAATAAAGCTACGGTTTACGTTAAGTGTGGCTTATTTTAAGCGGTTAAGCGGTTTGAGTTTCTTCACCTGCTTCATGGATACATTTTTGAAACAGCAGAAAATATTTTTAATGTAACATGTACACTTAGGAACGATACAAATGTAAAAATTTTGGATACGGATGGAGGCGATCATATAGAAAATGATAATCTACATCCAGCGCGTCGCCAATATAAAATATTCAACATCGGTTTTTGGGACAATCAAGTTTTTACATTAGATTGAAAGTCTTCAAAAAGGCACCGTGTTTGCAAATTTGTCATCTTGATTTGGAAATCGAAAGCACATTTGAAATGAAGTTTCCATTTATTTATATCCAGTCCTTTCCATAATGTCAGGTCACAATGAACAATGTTATGGTTCAAGAGATATTATTTTTTTAACAAACAAATTACACTAAAAAAATTCTTCAAATAACTTTTTATACACTGATTTCTTACAGAAACTTAGTTCAAAGCACGTTTAGCCCATCGAATATTCAACATTTTGACTCATAATTCTAAATATAAAAAAGTATTAGTCGTGGTGTACTTCTAAACATGACTTTTTTTGAATACCCAATGGGGTGACGATGGCTATTATCGGCAGGTTTGTTCTTTTTGTCGTGGGGGTTTTTCGTTGGCCAAAATGCCTGAAACATTGCCATATCATTCAGCTTAATTTGGAAGGATTTGTGGCCAACTTTGAGTTCAATAGGTTTCAAAAAACCTTTTATGGCGACGAAAACAAAACTGCCGAAAATACATAAGTTCCACTACCTAAAAATGACGCAAGTGGATTTTAATAGTTATTTATGCAACAAGTTGCAAAATGATGATTTTTTCAGCACAAGTCGTACATTTATCCAACGAGGCTTGCCGAGTTGGATAAATACGGCGAGTGCTGAAAAAATCGAGTTTTGCAACGAGTTGCATACAAAGTTTTTTGTAATTACGAAAAACACCCTTTTAGTGCGAACTTTTCTAGCTACACAAACATGTATCAGAAGGAACCACGTGCGCGCGCTCATGCTTGTCGGCGTAGTTTTTCGTTTGATCAGGTAGGCTCTGGTGTAGTAGGCGTCACCAATGATCGAGCTCCCGTTGTCAAACAGTTGTGCGCGGGCAAAAGCAAAAAGCAGATTCAGCAGCTGCCTCTACACTTGATTTGTAGTTCAAATCCGAATGAAAATCGTCCTGATTCGCATTCGAGCTGCTCTGTAGATGTAGAGGTAGAGGCTGAATCTACGGAAGGCATGGTGGTAAGTGAAAAGTGCGTGCGAGCAAAAGTGCCGAAAAGTGCTACTTTTCAGCACTCTTAAGAGTGCCGAAAAGTAGTACTTTTCGGCACACTTGTATTAGGGGTGAAAAGTTGGACATTTCAGCATACTTCAGCCAACTGAAATGTTCAACTTTTCACAACGTAATTACAAAAATATCTTTTCGCAACTCAGCACTATGAAATTTGATTTATACTTGCCGTATCACAACGGACTAGTTTTTCATACTATACCGAAAAAATTGCAATATGATTCATGAGCACGATGGTACTGATAGAAATAATCATATTCTAGTGATTTGTTTTTCACTGCAAAAATGTTTTGCAACTCGTTGCAGAGGAATTCCTGGAGGAATCACAGATAAATTCCTAGAAAGAAGTTCCCTGGAAAAATCTCTTAAAGAAATTCCAGAAGGAACCCCTGGAGGAGTTTCTGAATGAGTTCTTGGAGGAATTTCTGGAGCAAAAACTGGAGGTGTTCCTGAGAGAATTCCTGGACAAATATCTGGAGGAATCTCAGAGGAACCTCTGGAAAAATTCATGGGGCTATCTCAGAAGAATTCCTAGAGAAACTTCTGGTGGATGTCTTGAAGGATTTTCTGGAAAAATCTCAGATGAATTCCTGGAGAAAAACATAAAGAAATTCCTCTAGGAATGCTTGAAGGGCTCCCCGAAAGAAATTTCTGGATGTATTCCTGGATGATCTTGTGGAAGAATCTCTGGAGGAATCCCTGGAAAAATCCTGGAGGTATCTCGGAGTAATCCCTGAAGAAATCTCTGGAGAAATTCATGGAGGAAATCCTGGAGAATTTCTCGAAGAAAATCCTAGAGGAATCCCCGAAAGAAATTCCTGCAAGAATTTCTGGAAAAAATGTGTAGGAATCGCAAATAAATTCCTGGAAGAATTCCCGAAGGGAATCCTTAAACAAATTCAGAAAGAATTCCTGGAGGAACCCCTGGAGGTGTGCCTAGAGAAATCCTTGGGCAAATTCCTTGAGGAATTCTGGGAGGAATCTCAGAGGAATTCCAGAAGAAATTCCTGGATGATCTAGTGGAAAAATCTCTGAAAGAATCCTTTTTAAAAATCCTAAAGGAAATCCTGGAAGAGTTGCTAGAGGAAACTTTGAAGGTATTCTTGAAGGAATCTCTGGTAAAATCTCAAAGGAATTCCTGGACAAAAACCTGAAGGAATTCCTCGAGGAATCCTTGGAGGGATTCCTGGATAAATTCCTGGAGGAATCCTCGGAGAAATTCCTGGAGGAACTCTTGTAGGAATCGCAGATAAATTCCTAGATGAATTCCCAAAGGGATCTCCTAAAGAAAGTCTTGGAAATATTCCTGCAGGAACCCCTGAAGGTGTTGCTGGAGGATCTTGTGGAAGAATCTCTGGGGAAATCCCTGGAAAAATTCCTCGAGGAATTCTTGGAGAAATTCCTCTAGGAATCCCTGGAATAATTCCTGAGGAATCCCTGGAAGAAATTCATGCAGGAATTCCTGTAGAAATCGTAGATAACTTTCTGAAGGAATTCCCGCAGGGACCCCTTAGTGAAAGTCCTTGAAAAATTCCTGAAGGAGCCGCTGGAGGTGTTCCTGGAGGAATCTTAGAGGGAATTCCTTCAAGGAGAAATCCATAGAAAAAAATTTTGGAGATATTTAAGAGGAATTTCTGAAGAACTCCCTGGAGTTCCTAAATTTTTTTCATGGGCCGTAACGCACGATCATATTTTTCTTTTCTTTAGAGCATTGTAAACGGCACCTAAACATTTTTAAAATAAAGTATTACAAAACACCAACGAATGGAATAAAAGTGGAATAAACTGTTTCTATTAAGGGATTTCATTTTTTTTAGTTTTTATTAATGTGTATTTTAACTTAAATGCTAATTCTACACTCCTTAAGAGATTTCAGTTTCTAGTTGAACTTGAACTTTGCTGTGGCTTTCATTGAATGTAAACAGTTCAAAATTTTAAACATATTCGAAAAATGGTCTAGACTCTGAAGCATCACACGACCAACACATTTTCAAAAAGTCACTATCGAAACGCAACTTTAACAAGGCGATAATGAAGATTATTATTCGAAGGCAATTCTGGGTATCAAAACATAAAGCAACATTGCAACGCCTTTTCTGCAATGTGGCACTCTAACTTTGTACAATGAAAGGAAAATTCGAACACCAAATGTTGTGGAACGATCATATGAAGTAGGTACTAAATCGAAGATCTTCGATACTAGAGTTGGGTAAAATATCAACAGTCTAGGTAGTTCATCATTATTAATTTCCTTCTGCATCCGAAAAATTTACCAAGCGATTTCGCTTTTCCTGCTCAAATTTCAGCGGATGTTTTGTTGTTGTTACTCCATACTGCATATAACGGGCATTTCAAAATATCGGCGGCTTAAAATGACGTTTCCATTGGAAAGTCACTGGAATGATATGGGAAAATTCGTTAAGCTTGGCTTAGCGTAAGCCGTCGCCTTTAATTGCTAAACCGGTGTGAAGAAATGCAAATATTTAAACCTGGCTTAAAAATTTGGCTTAACTTTAAGTGTGGTTTAAGATAAACCAGGCTTACGTCGTTAAGCCGGGTTGGTGAAGAAATCGGCCCTAAGTAATTCCGGGTACAACAACCATGGTATTCTGCTTGAGCTCAACTGTTCGTTCACCAGGACCGACTGTGGATAGAGTTAACTCTAATTACTTCTCCTTAAGCGTTGCTTCTTCATGCGAAACCAGTCCAAACTTCCTACATATTTCCGTCTCCCTGCCATTTAAGTTGATGCAGCGAAGCCATGTAGGTAGGGTGGGGCGGGGCAAGATGGGTCGCGGGGCAAGATGGGTCAGTGCCATTTTCGGGCGCATTACTCATGTTTTGATTATGTTAATAATTTTGTTAGATGACCAGCATGAATATACAAAAGTTTGGGGCATTGATTGAAAAATTATTCACTCTCATTGGAAATAAGAAATAAAATGGTTTTTTGCCATTTTTCTTATGCGATACATTCCATATATTCTCCATATAAACGGCCGCGGGGCAAGATGGGTCACCTTCAATTTTGAACGTAATTTTGGAGCATTCAAAAGTTATTTATTTTTTATTACAAGACTATCTCATAAATGACTTCAATCAAGCGGAATGAACGCTCAAAATTATAACATAAAATTATGATAATTTTTTAGTAAAAACATCGATTTTCAAGTCGCCTCAGGACCACTCAAATCGTAAAGTTTTTTATATTCCAAATAAATTTATAAAATGTTTACTAGTAGCTCTTGTTTACTCAGTATGGATATGGAGCATATTTGAATGCGGAACAAATCTTATATTTTGACGTTTTTCGTTGAGAAAATGTTAATTACTTAAAAGGTGACCCATCTTGCCCCGCACTTTTTTCACGGCACAAAATCGATCACTTTTTAAAACTGCTTGTTTAACATCATATTTTGTATTTAATGAACTTTTTATCGACTTTTAGCATAGCTAACTAGTGTATTAAAGAGTAGCGGACGAATGCAAACCAATCCGATTTGTATTTACGAAGTTATGCTGATCCATCCTTATGCGACCCATCTTGCCCCGCTCCACCCTACCTATGATCTCCAATCTTCTACTGCAACGCTGCAAAGCAATGTATGAAATGCTTTGACATTCATGTGCACAACAGAAACATGAGCACGATGAATAAATTGAGATTTGAATTAAGAAAAAAAAAAACACGTACTCCGGTAGGAATCGAACCAACGACTTCCAATTCGCCAGATGGGCGCTTCTATGTATTCCTTCAAGCCACGGAGTCACTTAACTATCTCCGTCCTCTGTAAGCGTAGAACTGAACTCAATTCCACAATCGCACATGGTTAGCATCTTTTCACAATCCAAGTCCCCTTCGGATGGCATTAGATGAACATCTATCACCTGTTGAGAGTGCGACATCTGTCTCCCCATCTATGAGCGGCAATAAGAGAGACACTTGACAATAGGTTTGCATAATACAGTTCACCTGGTTCCGCTGTCGGTAAAGATTCCGCTGCATGACCAGTCCGTCGTGGTCCACCTCGCTCTACATCACCTACACATACATTCCTCTCCCGCTTTGACATACATGTGCACAACAGGTCTGATGTTTACAAGTTTGAGCAACATTGATGTCGTCCGCGAAGCAGACAAATTGACTGAATTCCCGGAAAATCGTACCCCTGCTGTTAAACATGGAGTTATGATATTGGAATTTCTCAAAAAAAAAAATATCTTCCCAGTCATTTAATTGGTATTTTCTATTTTATTAGCAGTCTTTGAAGCTATCAATGTATTTCGAAAAGAAACAATCTAGTCATATTCACGATGCAACAATTATGGCGAAATATCAAAATGTGCTACAAAAAATAAAATAAAAAAATGTTATACAAGCTACAAGAACAACCTACACAAAAGAACTAAAAGACAAAAAAGTGCAAAATCACTTAAAAATCAATCACCGAATGCTCTGCTTCAGCAGACTCGGTTTCTCCCGGGTTACGGTTTTCTCCTTCTTGCTGAGCAGCGGATCCGGCTGGAAGCATTTCCACAGTCGTAGCGTTTCGTCGGCTCCGGCGCTCATCACGGTGCTACCGTCGGGGGACATTGCAATCTGCAGCACTCGTCCGGTGTGACCCATCAGGTCAATCTGCTTGTTCATCGAGGGATACTTCCATATCGTCAGCTGGTTGTTCACGTAGCCATGGGCCGAAATCAGTTCCTTGTAGTTCTGTGAGAACAGTAGTCCACACACCTGCGATTTGGTATCGACCGAGTTCAGGAGCTGACCGTTGCTGACGTTCCAGAACTTGATACACCTGTCCGCTGTACCGCCGCCAGTGGCCAATGTGTTCGGCTGCCAGGGACACCATGCCAGCGCTCGAACAGCGGCCTGGTGCTGGTTGAAGGCATACAGTGGATCCGTCGTCGTGTGGGGAGCTCCGTTCGCTGTACTCCACACGTTCACCAAATTATCGTTTCCTCCGCTAGCCAGGTGCTTACCATCCGAGGACCACTTCAGGCCACAAACCTCCTGACTGTGACCCCGCAGTGTGGCCACGTTGTGATCCCGCGACCGGACATCGTGGTTCACGATCGTTCCGTCCCTGCTTCCCGAGCATACCACATAGGAATTCCAAGCCAGGACTCCCACCCGACCGGAATGGCCGTCCATTATTCGGAGGCGCTTCATCTGCTCGCAGTCCCACAGTTCCACCGTGCCCGTAGACGTTCCCACGGCTAGGATGTGCCCTTCCTGTACGTAGAAAATGATTGCAAAAAAGGTCAGCGTTATCTAAGTAGCATTGATACAAGATACATTTATTTGTCTTATAGACTGTTTCAGAAATTATAAATACACTTTGTTTATTAAATAAAATGTCACAATAGATCTACCAACTGGTCGCAGTGACTCAGATACGCAACAAGGAATAAAACAATTCTAATGATTTTTACCAACTTATTTCAGAATATTGTCAGATTTCTTGAAACGTAAACACCGCGCGGTCGTTGAAATGTTTCAAAAAGGGGCTTTGCACAAAAGTTCACGCGGTCTATCGTTTTCGAAAGGAACAGCCGCACCGTAGGAAACGCCGCAATGTTATTCCCCATAAGGATGAAGTAAACTGGGAGTGAAAACCGCGGCAGTACCTTTCGGAAGCGATAGGCCGCGTGCACTTTTGTGCAAATCCCTCAATATCAGGCCAAACATGTCTAAAGGTCCCATCTGCAGAAGAGAGGCTCTCTTTGGTTTCCCTCTCTTTCGTTAATATCTCAGCTCTTTATTTGTATTATGATTGTCTCCTTGCATTGAACGATGGTCATATTGGCTTTCAGACTCGGAATGAAAGGGAAAACGTCTTTACAATTCTAGGTTTTATTAATGACTAAAGAAAAATTTTCATTTTTACAGACATGGACTACTACGATAATGTTTGTCGATTCATTCAGCGTTGCTAAGCAGCATGACTTGAACACTCCTCCTCAACGCTGATCTTGCAATCCGCACATGGTCCTCAACTGTGCCAATCTGGTTCCTCCGATGGGTTTCGTCAGCAAATCAGCAACCATGTCCTTCGTCGGGCAATAAACGAAACAGATCTCACCAGATGTCTTGATGTCCCGCACGAAATGGTATTTGGTAGCGATGTGCTTCGTTCTGTTGCTGAACTTACCGACGTCCAACATCTTCAACGCGCTTTGGTTGTCCTCGTACAATACCGGATCTTGCTGCTCCTCTCCGAGATCACCGAGGAGTCGTTTCACCCACAACATTTCTTGTGTAGCCTCGGCCAAAGCAACAAATTCCGCCTCTGCAGTGGACAATGAAACGCACGACTGTTTTCTGCATGCCCAGCTGATCGTACCGCCGTTGAATTGGATCACCATACCGCTGTTCGATTTCCGATCTTGCCTATTCTCTGCCCAGTCGGCATCAGAGAAGCCAACTAAACCACTTCGTCGATTGTTGCCGCTGAGACGCAACCAGTAGTCACTCGTTCCCTTCAGGTACCGTGCAACACGCTTGAGCTCCAGCCAATCATTTTGAGATGGGTTGCTCGTCTTCCGGCTTAGGATCGACACCGCTGCAGAAATGTCCGGTCGGGAGTTAACCGAGACGTACAGGAGTTGTCCCAACAGCTTCTGATACTCCACGTTGTTTGGGAGGTGTACCGTAGTTAAATATCAAGAGTCCATAATACAAGGTGCACCCTAACGAGCAAGCGTGGGTTAGTGTGAGTAGTCGCAAAGTAGAACAACTGAGTGGCTTCGTGAAAGAGGCTTTGCCGAAACCGTCGAACAGTCAGTCCGGATTCAGACGCGAGCGCGATCAAACGTCCATATCAGAACGGTACAATGTCGACGAGGATGAAAATAGGTGAGTTTTTTTTTTTTTCTTTTCTGCCGTGGAAGTGAACACATGGAAATGCTTCGAAATTAAAATAATTAGCATTTTAATTCAGTGCCATTAAATGAAACGAATGGAAGAAAATTTAGAAATGAAAAATAGTGTGAATGGAGAAAATGGAGTGAAAAGACGCCGCGTATGTTGCAACTTGCAAAAAGAACAGAACGAGAGCATTGTGTTTCAACGCGGGATTGATTGGCGGCCATTTTGAAAAATGCGTGTTTCGGAGCTTGCCTCGGATAGATGATGTGGAAAAAAGTTTATTCGTATGTGTGCGTGAGAGAAATGTGAGAAATAATGTTGGAGCTTGTGCTCTCGCTGATTCTTTACGGGAAGTGAAAAAAGCCTGAAGCTTCGTGCTGGAGTTGTTTCGGTGTATAATGAGCTGAGTTTAGTGCTATATGTAAACGAGGAATGAATGAATCGAAGTAGCTACGTGCTGTAAGTGTATTAGTGTGGAACGATGGTCAGATGTGGGCAGAGCTGCAGCTATACGATGAAAAGGGGAAAGCTTCGTGCTGTTGCTGTAGTTGTATGATCCGGACCAACGGTTTGTCTGAAAACAAATGGCTTCGTGCAGCAAAGATCGAGTAGTGATGGAAGTGTTGGAGTGAACATGTGTGATTTAATACTGCTAACTACGGCTGTGGAAAAACTCCGTGTTACGAAAGACTGGATTGAGTGAATGCTGGCTTAATGTGTATGGCTATACGCATTTGGATGGGTAAGTTGCTTGAGTTTATTTGATTGTATTGTATATTGAAGCTGTGTGCAACGAGCTGCTGCATTTGTGACATTTTGTTCTGGGTGGGTTGACCATTTGTAGCAAAGCTCAGTATTGCGAATGGTAGCGTGATTGATACGTTGTAGTGTATGGGATTGATATGTCCTATGGGGTCGACAATGTTTTTTTTTAAGAATGATAGTACATTGATGATAGTTTTTATTGCACGTTCATTGCTATTTTGTTAAAGATATGAAACATAGTTTGTTTGATTCTGATCGATTGACAATAATATTATGCTTTATGGATATGGTTGTAGGCGGATATCTAATCTCAGGGTTGTTTTTTTTAATTCGAAGCATTGACAAAATCGAGTAGTTGGGAGTTTTCGTAAAACATTCATTTTTTTTGGCAGATGCGGCAGTAATGCCATCTTTTTCGATCGGTTCTGACCCAAGAAGTAATTGGGAGAAATGGAAAAGAGCTTTCGAGAGATTTATTGCCGCTAACAACATTATCGCTGATGAGGAAAAGTATAACTTGCTTTTGGTGCTTGGGGGAATTGAACTGCAGTCGCATTTTGACAAGCTCGATCAAGTACAAGTTTGTGTGCCAATACAAAACAGTAATGAACTTCTCGTTCTGAAATATGAATCTGCGATCCAGGCATTTGACAGTCATTTCGCGCCCCAACTGAATAAAAGATTTGAAAGGCACCAATTTCGAGCATTGAAGCAGGAGCATTCTGAATGTTTCGAGGACTTCATTTTTCGATTGAGGGAACAAGGAAATCGCTGCCAGTTCGTCGACTCTGATGACATGATTATTGATCAGATTATTGAAGGATGCTATTCCACCGATTTGAGGAAAAAGCTTTTGACCGAAGAAAAGACCTTGTTGGAGATTCTGCAGCTAGGGAAAACTATGGAAGAGGTTCAAAAACATGCGAAAGAATATGATAAAACTCCACCCCTGATACCGGTACAGGCACTAGTGCAAAAGGGTACAAACAGACCATTTTTCCAAAGACCAGGAGATCGAATCGGAGCATCCTTTTCGAACACAAGGAAATGCTACAACTGTAACCGACCAGGACACATCGCGAAAGACGTTCAACGATGTCCAGCCAGAAGTGTAACTTGCTTCAATTGTGGAGCACAGGGGCATTTCAAAGCGTGCTGCAGGAAAAGGAAGCACGAGGAAACCCAGACATCACAGAAACCGAACAAAAGGGTTTGTGCCGTTGTTGAAGCTCCATCCGCAGTCCGAAATCCTTCTATTCGATGTCGGTGGAGTCCAAATGAACATGGTAGTCGATTCAGGGTCTCCAGCCAATATTCTTCGAGAATCTACATATCAAAAACTCAAAGAAACAGGTGCGAACATCATAAACGAACGGAGCGCTAACGATCTTCATCTGCGATTGGAATCATTTGCTTCCGATAGCAAAATAGTATTCTCCAGGGCGTTTGAAGCGGAAATCAAAGTTCCCGATGCAGATGCGGGAGTTTGGACACATTTCCTAGTGGCTCCAAAGGGACAAACTGATCTGTTAAGCAAAACTACTGCTTTTGCTTTAGGGGTCCTCAAAATCGGATACAGTGTGAACCAAATATGCAATGCGACAGATTCATCCACGATGAACCCGGAATTTCCCAAGCTACCTGGTGTTTCTCTGAAAATTCAGGTTGATGAACAGATCAAGCCCATTGTCCAAGCAGCCAGACGTCTTCCTATTTCGATGGAAGCTGATGTAGAAAAGGTAGGTTACATTTTTTTCTATTTTTTTGTATTATTTTTGAAATAAATTTGCTTCAAGGTGATTCAGGATCTTATCGACAAAAAGATCATCGAACGTGCAGAACCACCTTTCTCGTGGGTGTCACCGTTAGTACCGGTTAGGAAAAGCAATGGGAAGATAAGACTCTGTGTTGACATGCGCGCCGCGAATCAGGCCGTCATTCGAGAAAGTTACCCTATGCCCAATATCGATACCGCCATAGCAGGCATCCGAAAAGTAGCTAAACTTTCAAAAATCGATCTAGAGTCAGCTTACTACCACATCGAGTTAGAACCTGAGAGTAGAAATATCACTACATTTGTCTCAAGAAGTGGAATATACCGTTTTCGTAGGCTGATGTTCGGTATCAAGTCTGCCCCCGAACTGTTTCAACGCGAAATGGAAAACTTGTTTCGCGGCATCAAAGGGTTGATTGTGTTCATGGACGACCTTCTAATATACGGCAGTACTGAAGAAGAACACGACGCGATATTAGCAGAAGTTTTACGTCGAATCAACCTAGTCAATATGAAGATCAACTACGAGAAATCGGTTTTTGGAGTAACTGAGCTTACGTTTCTCGGTCACATCGTATCTGTGAAGGGAATAAGACCCACTCAAGATAAGATTCAAGCGATACTCGATTTGCGTCCTCCTAAAACCTTGACCGAGCTCAAGTCTCTTCTGGGAATGATTAACTTTGTGGGCAAGTTTATCCCAAATTTGTCAACAAGGACATTCGAAATGCGTAAGCTGTTGACCAAAGAGTCCGCTTTTGTGTGGGGGAAACAGCATACAGACGAGTTGAATGAATTACGATCAGTACTAGGGCGAATAGAAACATTGGGATTCTACGATCCCGACGATGACACCTATTTGGTAACGGATGCCAGCCCAGTCGGAGTCGGAGCAATTCTTATTCAGAACAAAAATGGACAATCCCGTGCCATCTACTGTGCCTCAAGAAGTCTTGCCAATCATGAAAGAAAATACTGCCAAACGGAAAGAGAATGCTACGCTATTGTGTGGGCGATGGAAAAATTTTACATATACCTTTACGGCCGGCATTTCTTTCTGATTACGGACTGTAAACCTTTGCAGTATCTATTCAACCGAGCACAGTCCAAACCTTCAGCTAGGATTGAGAGGTGGATATTGCGCCTCCAGGCTTTTGATTTTGAGGTCATGTACGAACCAGGGGATAAAAATTTGGCCGACTCATTCTCTAGACTGGCTGTTGATGATGATCCAATATCTGGAGAACAAGATGTTGTACAGTGGCTAGTCAGTGAAACAAGACCTACCGCTATAGGGCTGACGGAACTTCGGGAAGCTACTTTGGAAGACGAAGAATTGGACCAAGTTAAAGCAGCTATATGTTCCGGAAAATGGGAGAATGTAGCTCCTTGGTACAAGGCTGCTACAATAAAGGATGATCTTTCATGCTATGAAGATCTGGTGTTGAGAGGGGACCGAATAGTGATTCCATCGAAACTCCGTGAGAAAGTAGTGAAATTAGCTCACATTGGACATCAAGGGATGACTGGTATTAAGGCTCATCTGCGATCTAAGATATGGTTTCCTGAGATGGATAAACTAGTGGAAAAGGTCGTAAAAGCTTGCAAACCGTGTCAGATGACTGCTCTGCCAGATAAACCGAACCCAATTGGTCGCCGAATTCCCACTCAACCGTGGGAAGATCTAGCCATGGACTTTAAGGAAGGATTACCGGATGGAAAATCGTTATTCGTCGTGGTATGTTACACGAGCCGTTTCATCCAGGTGGAAGTTATGAAGCCTGCGACTTCCCAGAAAGTCATCAGTGCTCTGCTGAAAATGTTCGCTTCGCTCGGAGTACCCCGGTCAATAACAGCGGATAATGGACCGCAGTTTAGATCGGAAGAACTGAAACAGTTTTGCGTTAGCTACGGAGTTCATCTAAATCTCACTACACCGTATTGGCCAGAACAAAACGGAGCGGTAGAGAGGCAAATGCGGAATATAGGGCGAAGGATTAAGATTAGTGTCATCCAAGGCACTAATTGGGAAGCCGATCTGCTGGACTATCTCATCATGTATCATTCCACTCCTCAAGAAACCACCGGCGTATCTCCTGCGAGAATGATTTTTGGACGGGAAATGAGGAATTCGTTACCATCTCTCCACAAAAGCGATACCCTACTGTTTGAGTCTTCCAAGGATCGGGACATGGTAATGAAGGAACAGCACAAAGCGCATTCAGATTCGAGACGTCATGCCACCTTCCACGGCCTACAACCTGGAGATGTCGTTATTATGAGGAATTTGAAATTGGGATCTTTGCAACCTACGTTTGGTGATGAAGAATTTGATGTTGTTGATGTTAAGGGAGGAGAAGTTGTAGTGAGGTCAAATGAAACAGGAAAGACATACACAAGGAACAGTACACACTTGAAGTTTTTGAGGAAAAAGGAAGAGCTATGTGTTGACAATAACAAGGAATTAAGTGAAGTAGGAGGATCAGCTACAGACAGTAGGGTGTGCGAAGCAGAAGAAGTTCGGGATACTAGACAGCGTAGGGAGATTCGTAGACCTAAGAAATTCGAGGACTTTGTTTAAGACAAAATAAAGGTAAAATGGTAAGGGAAAGTTTAAACCGGTAAGAATAAAAAAAAGAAGTATTTTAATTGAGTCTAAAAAATGGGAGAGATGTACCGTAGTTAAATATCAAGAGTCCATAATACAAGGTGCACCCTAACGAGCAAGCGTGGGTTAGTGTGAGTAGTCGCAAAGTAGAACAACTGAGTGGCTTCGTGAAAGAGGCTTTGCCGAAACCGTCGAACAGTCAGTCCGGATTCAGACGCGAGCGCGATCAAACGTCCATATCAGAACGGTACAGGAGGGATGCACCAGGTTCTTGCTTGTAGTATCCTGGATCCAATGGAACCTTGGAATCCTTCGCATCTTCCAAGCCACAAGACCGCACAATTTCGCCGATGTACTGCTCCTGGTTGATGAAGAAATCGCCATCCTCATCACGTTTCACGTTGATGCCCAAGTACCATTGAACATCACCCAGGAACTCGATGGTGAACTTTTTCCGCAAAGCTCCGATGCAGCGGTCTATGGTCCTCTCGTTCTCACATGCCACAATCAAGTCGTCGACGTACACCAACACGTAGCACCAACGATGATTCTCCTTCTTCCTGTAGAGGCATGGGTCCGAGTCACACCGCTGGAATCCCAGTCGTTCCAATTCGGAGTGCAGTGTGCTGTTCCACGATCTGGCCGCTTGCTTCAGGCCATATAAGCTTTTTCGCAGCTTGTACACCTTTCGTTCTTCCCCTTGCACGACGAATCCTGGAGGTTGACGAAGGTATATTTCTTCATCGAGGTTTCCGTACAAAAACGCAGTCTTGACGTCGAACTGTCGCACCGTCATACCTTGCTTCGCCGCCACAGCCAGTAGAGTCCGGAAGGTGGTTTGACGAACCACTGGAGCAAACACTTGATCATAATCTGTCCCGTACTGCTGGCTGTATCCCTGTGCGACGAGTCTTGCTTTGAAGCGGGCCACTTCTCCATCCGCGTTACGCTTGATTTTGTAGACCCACTTTGAGCCAACTGCTTTTCGGCCGACTGGGAGGTCCACCAACTGCCACGTTCCGTTCGACTCGATCGAGCGCATTTCTTCCACCATCGCTTCGTTCCATTTTGTACGATCTTGACTGTTCATTGCTTGAGCAAAGTTCTTCGGCTCCTCCTGAGTGCTGGACACTTCTGCTGCCCAAGAATTCACGACCAACCGGTTTGGAGGTACTCCTTTCGTTGACCGTCTCGATCGCCGTAGTATTGCTTCATCAGGATAACCTTCGAAATCACTCTCCGATGTAGTGCTGCCACAGTCATTTTCCGGTTCCGCTTCTGGTTGTATATCGCACTGGAACTCTTCAACGCTTGAGTCATCGTCACACGGACCAACGCCAGCTTGATCCCGCAGTGTAACGATTACCTCCTCGTCGTTGGTGTCGCAACTCGCACTGTCGTCCACAAACGCATTTTCTCCCATTATCTCGTCGAATTTGGCGTCCCGGCTGATGGTGATGCTACAGTCCACCGGATTTAGGAAACGGTACGCCTTTCGTCCCTCAGCGTAGCCCACCAGTACCATTTTATTCGCCTTCTTGTCCAGTTTCCGCCGTTGTTGCTTGGGAACGTACACATACGCAACGGATCCGAACACGCGTAGATGCTTGAAGGATGGCTTCCTACCGTGCCACAGTTCGTAGGGAGTTCTCTCGTTCAACGCTGTTGGAAGCAAATTTTGAAGATAACACGCAGTCACTATTGCTTCACTCCAAAACTTCTTCGTTATACCTGCGTCCGCCAGCATGCATCGCATCATCTCAGCTAAGGAGCGGTTTTTTCTCTCGGCCACCCCATTTTGTTGCGGACTGTATGGGGCCGTTTGCTGCAACAGGATTCCGTTGTCCGCCAGAAACTTCTTCAGCTTCCCACTGGAGTACTCACCGCCGCCATCCGATCGTATCACCTTGGGCTTCCTTCCAAACTGTGTTTCGATCAGGCTGATGTACTGCTGAATTTTCTCGAACGCTTCAGACTTGTTCCGCAACAGATAAACGACCGTGTAGCGTGAGTAGTCATCGATAAGCACCATACAATACCGATTTCCGCTTGGAGTGGGAACTTCTAGCGGTCCCGACAAATCAGTGTGCACCAAATCACCTATCGCTTTGCTTCTTTTTTCAGATGCCTTCGGGAACGAACTACGGGCCATTTTTCCTTCACAACATGTACCGCAGACTGTTTGCACATCACATCGTTGAGGGGAAATACCAGTACCTAACTGGTCACGTACGATCTTCGCTATGGCATCCGTACTCCGGTGTCCAAAACGACGATGCCACAGGTGTATGCACTCCTTCGGGTGGCTAACGGTTGTCAGCATCGACTGCTCCGGGTTGGGCTTGAGGAAATACAATCCGCCCCTCCGTTCGCCGACGACAAGCACATCCCCATCCTTCACAATTTTGCAGCAATTCTTCTCGAACACCACGGTGAAGCCCTCATCGGCAATCTTACTTACCGACAGCAGGTTACCAGTTAGTGCTGGCACATGGTACACATTTTTCAGCTTCACGTTGACCGGTTGGCCATGTCCATTGAAGCTTCGGTACACACCGGCACCGATTCCGTTAGCTTGAACCTCGTTGCCGTCCGCTAGGCTGATGCTGTCCTTGCACGACGTGTCCAGTTCTCCCAGCAGCGATTCGTTGTTGGTCATATGCGACGTGGCTCCAGAGTCCAGGAACCACAGACTCCGTTCCGCCGATCGATTCCCGGCAGCAAAACATACCTCCGACGAATTGTTCTTCACCATCTTGACCTTCTGTTGTGAATCGCGGGATTTCCTGTCCAGCTGCTTCCGGTCCTTGGCTAGCTTCTTACATTCTCGCCGAATGTGTCCTTCCATGTGGCAGTAATGGCACGTGATTTTTGATTTATCAACTGGTGCCACCACCGACGCTGCAGGTGTGTTCCCGGTGCGCAAAGCCTTCTCTTCCGACTGATTCTCCACACGGCGCTTCCATTCGTCCAACAGCTTCCCCTTGACGTACTCCAGGGTCAGGTCGCACTCCGGGCGGCTCTCCAGTGCCGTGATTAAGCTGTTGTAGGATTCGGGCAGGCTTGACAGAAGCATCGCGACGACCCAATGCTCCTTCAATTCTTCACCCATCGCAGTAAGCCGGTTTGTCAGAACTGTCACTTCGTTGAGATGCTCTGACATGCTTCCTCCTTCGTGCAACCGTTGCGAGCATAACCTCCGTAAAACGTGCACCTTGCTTGCTAACGAAGACCGTTCGTGGTACGCCTTGAGCCCGTCCCACATGTCCTTGCTCGAACCGGCTCTGATGATGTGGCACAACTGACCGTCTTCCACCGACAGGCCAATCAATGCCCGTGCCTTCGCGTCCTTCGCCTTCCAAACGGGATCCGGATTCTCCGGTTTTTCCTCGCTCACCACGCCGAACAAATCCTCCTGAATGAGCACCAACTCCATCCGAAACTTCCAGACGGCGTAGTTGCTGTCGCCGAGCTTCTTCAGCGAAGTCTTCAGGTCGCTCATTGTTGAAAATCTTCCGGCTGGTTCCGCTTGAAAGTGGTCTTCCGCTTCTTGAAAATTATCGTCCCCGTCTTCCATCCGAAACAGGGTTTTGCAGGCCCATAACCTATTGGCTTTCAGACTCGGAATGAAAGGGAAAACGTCTTTACAATTCTAGGTTTTATTAATGACTAAAGAAAAATTTTCATTTTTACAGACATGGACTACTACGATAATGTTTGTCGATTCATTCAGCGTTGCTAAGCAGCATGACTTGAACAGGTCAAAACAATCGTCTTTTGATTTGTACTGCAAAAATAGTTGAAAAGTCCCTGGGCTTGGTTTATATCTTCCAGGAAGCATTGATTTTCGTCATAAGACCACTGTGCTTTGCAGTGTTGATTGGTTGAACTGAATGTAGATTCAATGGTAAATTTAAAAATCAGATAATTCAATCCTTTGATATAGTGATTCCAATTATACTACGGCATAGTGTAACGGTATGTTTTCGAAATCACTTATGTACCGGGAAAATATAATTCCAAGCTGGTGAGAATATTACCACTGAGGGGGGATATGAGCCCAGTCAGACCCTTGATGGGACAATAATGTGGGATAGTATATGGGAATACCATTGAAGGTGGTAATAATCTCCGAGGCTTATGAAATCCGACAGGGCGCGTGCATTAGGCTGCGGATCTATGCTAAGGAAGATCAGTAGCATCTGTTGTTTGTTATTAGTAGAACAAAATGCCGTTCTATGAAAACGCAGTGTGAGTGATCTCCTATGGTGCTGTACTGCCGTGAATCGCATATCGGTCCCATTTGCATAGGAAATCCAGCAGAGATGGGACTGATATGCGATTCACGGCAGTGTAGTACTATAAATGATCTCAGTCTCTGTGAATTCTAACTTTGGCTATCTAGTCAGTAAATAGTCAAATTATTAAGATAGCTTAAGAGCTAAACCTTAAAAGCATACATTTTCTAAATATGACATGGTTTTGAAGACAAACATGAGATGAGTATCAGATTTTAATCTTTTAATGAGTCATTAGCATAATCGTATGTGAGACATAGGGTCATGTCGAGCAATTGATTCAGTATGTACTACAAATCCACGCGGACAATTTCATTACAAACTATTGGTTTTCGTCAGTCTTATGACGGAAAGGCTCAGCTATGCTGTAAATCCATATATTAGAGTCCGTTCATAAACATATATACCGAACCCTCATAAAATTTTGTCCATGCAAAACCAAAATTGTATGAAGTTACAACTTTGCCTCTCCTCATGAAGTATATGTGATTTATGAGCGAACTCCTAGTTGAATCATATTAATGGATTTTTATTTCTGGGGCACCCATTGGGTATATCACTTCAATAATACAAATACCGCTAACTCTTCTGTAGTTTTCTGTAGTTACACTATCCATTTGAAGATGTATAGCAAATAGTAGTAGTTCATATAACCAATATCTATATAACTTCCTCAATCCTCTTTGTAAGATTTGGTAGATAGTATGACAGCATTGATTGAAATACGAGAGCTCTTATATCATGTTATTATTCGCATGGTTAATTATTTTATGAACAATAATTTTATTGGCGAATCCGATTTAAAATATTTGAATAGTAAATTTTTGTTAAGCCATATTAAAATAATCACTATCATTATCAATGAATGCTATCCACTCAAGTTCTTCGCTATATTAAATTTTGAATTACTGGAGGCTTCAGTTATTAACAAATTTACAACAAACACGCTATAACAGTATCTAGAGAATCGTGGAGGGTGAGAAACCTGAACTAGTAGCAGTATTCATATAGATTAACAATTATACTCTATTATTTTCAATCATTGCAACATTATACTAATATGTGCGGGCCACCCATTTGCGGAGTTGTGCGGCCAATTATTCTCTTTCCATTCCAGAAACGACCGTTTTGAAGCAAGAAGTGTCCTAATGGCCAACACAAACGAAACTTGTCCGAAACACACAAGATAAGTACAACAATTTTATAATCAGGCACCCAACTCTTTCTACTACTTTGCTAATAGATAATGCAATATGCATAACTTCAATATCAATTATTTGTTTGTTTGCGCCTTTATTTATGACACTATTGAAGCATTCGTGTCGCCGCGAAATAGTTTAGAATTTATCTTATTCACATTTTTCAATTCCCTTTAAATTATCTAACACTGCTTTTACAATTGTGTAGGGTGGGGCGGGGCAAGATGGGTCGCATAAGGATGAATCACCATAACTTTGTAAATGCAAATCGTATTGGTTTGTATTCGTCCGCTACTCTTTAATACACTAGTTAGCTATGCTAAAAGTCGATAAAAAGTTCATTAAATACAAAATATGATGTTAAACGAGCAGTTTTAAAAAGTGATCGATTTTGCACCGTGAAAAAAGTGCGGGGCAAGATGGGTCACCTTTTAAGTAATTCACATTTTCTCAAAGAAAAACGTCAAAATATAAGATTTGTTCCGCATTCATATATGCTTCATATCCATACTGAATAAACAAGAGCTACTAGTAAACATTTTATAGATTTATTTGGAATATAAAAAACTTTACGATTTGAGTGGTCCTAAGGCGTCTTGAAAATCGATGTTTTCACTAAAAAATTATCATAATTTTATGTTATAATTTTGAGTGTTCATTCCGCTTGATTGAAGTCATTTATGAGATAGTCTTGTAATAAAAAATAAATAACTTTTGAATGCTCCGAAAATACGTTCAAAATTGAAGGTGACCCATCTTGCCCCGCGGCCGTTTATATGGAGATTATATGGAATGTATCGCACAAGAAAAATGGCTAAAACCCATTTTATTTTTTATTTCCAATGAGAGTGAATAATTTTTCAATCAATGCCCCAAACTTTTGTATATTCATGCTGGTCATCTAACAAAATTATTAATCTAAACAAAACATGAGTAATGCGCCCAAAAATGGCACTGACCCATCTTGCCCCGTGACCCATCTTGCCCCGCCCCACCCTATGTAGACTTGTATCTTAATTATGTTTATTATTAATAGTAGTCTGATAATCCAAGTCTAGTGATTTTTTTCCCAAGGAATAGAAAGAGTTGGTGTCATAATCAATACAATACTTGAAACTGGAACCTCCTTATTTCCCCCC
>NC_085137.1:28720278-28815251 GCF_035046485.1 Aedes albopictus
TCGGTATTATCTTTGCGCTATCAGCCGGATATCGTTGGTTGCATACATTCACATGGACGACGACGCACAACGACAACAACTAGCCTAGCAGGAATGTGATGACACGGAAGATAGGGAGGTAGTCGTCCGGTTTGTTTGACTGCAGTGTCGTACAATTGCAGGTTGGTACAGATGGAATCGAGAGTAGGTTTTATTCGTGCTTTCCCAACGATAAGATACCAACCTGGGCGATAAGATAATCGGGGTATTAGGCAAAATTGCTGTTATTAGCGGAAGGGTGGGCTTTGGGCGTTTGATGTCGAGATGTTGGGACGGATTTTTATTGAATGACTAATGCCTTCGATGTGTGGAGTATTATGACACGGTAACAGAGCGCTAACAAACATGATATTGTCTTTTTGAATAAAAAAAACAATATACTCGATGGGCTACAACTCGTAGCGGTGAGTCTACGCCGAATGAAGCATTCGCCTCCACTGGTTTCGGTCCTGGGCCAATCGCTTCCAGTCACCCGTTTAGAGCCATTAGGTTCTCCTCAACTGCAAAAATCCTACGTGTGCGCGGCCTACCACGAAGCTGACGGTCCCTTCCTGATTCTCTGCTGAATATAGTTTAGCTTATCGTTCCTCCGGCATACGAGTTACGTGCCCAGCCCACCGCAGCCTGCCGTGTTTTATTCACATAGCTATATCCAGCTCTTTATATACTTGGTACAATTCGTTGTTCATGTGACGCCGTCAGATGCCGTCCTCTAGTTTACCGCCAAGTATTAAAAAACAATATATTTTTAAAATTTATTTTGTCATACAGAGATTTCCAGGCGAATAGTGCCTTTGGTACCTCGCTTGAAGTAACAATATAGATCTGTCGAATGATCTCGAGTTTGATACACTAATGTATAGAATTGCTAGTTATTACCACGGTCCAAAATTGTTATCACCGTTGATAAATTGATCCACAGCATTCCATCCCGCGATTAATTTCGCACTTGACATCCACGGTGCCTCATTTACCAACCCAGAACGATTCGCATTAGCATTAGGAGTCATCAAGGCGACGATTCGGACTTGATGCGTGAAATCAGTCCCTAAATTAGACAAGAGTCCCAGAGTTTGCCGCGCGCATAACACTTACCATTAACTTTTATATCTTCTTCCACTGCGGCGCATTTTCATATCCCCCCGTTTGCTTCAAAATTAAAAGAAAGCGTTCGTTCTCGCTATTGTTCCACCCGGGCTTAACCGCACCGATGACGACGACAACGACGACGACCATCGCTAAAGTTGAAAAATAAAACAACCACTAATCTCTCAATTTGATTTCTCGTTTTTCATTCCAGCTGCGGCAGCTTCGTCAAGGATCCTCCGGCACACCAACAGCAAACGCAGCAGCAGCAGTAGTCCCAACGATTATGGCGATTCGGCTGCGACGGGGTCGTTAGTCAAGGAGCACCACCGCCACCAGCAGCAACAGCAGCAGCAGATTAATGGAAAATATTTAAACTCGAATGAGAACGGTGGCAGTAGCGGCTTGGAAGACAGTAGCGGAGCATCGGAACTGTCCGGAGCAGCCGGAGCGACACTATTCTCGTCTTCGGCATCATCATCATCATCGTCGTCGTCGCTGTCATCGCCGCTGTCGCATAATTCGCCGCAAACATTGACGCTGACGGCGGATAAAAATAAAACAAGTAAGTGTTTGTTCCGCGGCGGGCGGTGAGCAGTTCTTCTGGGTTTGCGGCAGTGTGGTCTCCTGTTTTGTTCTCTGACTTCGGCCCCTCTGACAGGCGTGGAGGATGAGAAGGATTCACCGGTGTGGCAGGCGGTTGGTTTTGTCGTTTTGTTTGAGTTCTAGCACCTCCAGCGTGTTGCGGCGACAACTCGGGAGGGTTTTAATGGGACTTCACGAAAGTCTTGTTCTATGTTCATGGTTGCTGAAATAGTGGCGAAAACGAGGTTTCTCGAAAAAATATTGCTATGCACCATCTGGCGGACTTGAGACGCATTCGTTCTAGCCAGAGTTGTGAATGGGAGTATTACTTTAGATATTTTTGTCATTACCGTGTGAAATTTTGAGTGGTTTAGAGACTGAAACCTTCAAAAGTGGAGTTTCAGTGAAACCCCTCTGAAGGCCCCTTTGCAGTTCATGGGAGAGCCCTAAAACTCTCTGAAACCTCCTAAAACGCTCAGAAAAGTCTTGGAACACCCGTTAAACTTTCTTTGCATCACGTTGGGAACAGCTCGCTGACGTAGTGTACGGTTTGGCTCAAAAATGACCCTAATGCCCAAGGAGGGTTAGAAGCGCTCACCTCCACATCTCTTAGCCACTCACCCTACTTGAGCTCTTTTACAACATTGAATTCCACTTAGGTAATAAACCGATTCCGTTTAGATGATTTTATAAGGTTGCTGTATAGGAATCTCTGGAGGAATTCCTAGAATAATTCGGCTGGAAACCCCTAGAAGAAACACGATGGGAATTCTTGGAGTAATCGTGGTAGAAATATGAATGAAACCCGAGAGGAATCCCTGGAACAATCTCGGTAGAATCTGGGCAAGTCTCGGTAGAAAATCCTGGATACATCCTTGAGTACATCAGGTTCATGGTTCGACGAGGAGTGCAGAGCGGTTCTGGAGGAGAAGGATGTAGCGCGGGTGGTAATGCAGCAGCATGGAACCCGACAGAATGTGGAGCGATACAGACAGAAGCGGAAGCAGCAGACCCGTCTCTTCCTGGAGAAAAAGCGCCGCCTGGAAGAAGCGGAGTGCGAGGAAATGGAACTCCTGTGTCGTTCACAAGAAACACGTAAGTTCTACCAGAAGCTCAACGCATCCCGCAAAGGCTACGTGCTGCAAGTCGAAATCGGCAGGAATAAGGACGGGAGCCTCCTGACGGACAAACGTGAGGTGATCGAAAGGTGGAAGCAGCACTTCGACGAGCACCTGAATGGCGAAGAGAATGTAGGCACGGGGGATCAAGGTAGCGAAGGACATGACTATGTTGGTGCAACAGAGGACGGGGACGAACCAACTCCCACGCTGAGGGAAGTTTAAGGATGCCATCCACCAGCTCAAAAACAACAAAGCGGCTGGTAAGGACGGTATCGCAGCAGAACTCATCAAGATGGGCCCGGAAAAGTTGGCCACCTGTCTGCACCAGTTAGTAGTCAAGATCTGGGAAACCGAACAGCTACCGGAGGAGTGGAAGGAAGGGATAATCTGTCCGATCCACAAGAAAGGCGACAAGTTAATGTGTGAGAACAAAAGCGATCACCATTTTGAATGCCGCCTACAAAGTGCTATCCCAGATCATCTACAGTGGAAATATAGGCTTGTTCAATAAATACAACTGTTCTCTTTGAAGTGCTTTTACAGAATGACCTTTATTCTAACAAACTGTCATCCTAATCAATGTCATTGCCTACCTTGATTAAGTCAGTCTTACATCAACATTATTCACTACATCTACCGTCAACTTTCACCTAAAGTAAATGAGTTCGTGGGAAGTTACCAAGACGGTTTCATCGACGGCCGGTCGACATCGGATCAGATCTTCACTGTACGGAAAATCCTCCAGAAATGCCGTGAATACCAGGTCCCAACGCACCACCTGTTCATCGACTTCAAGGCGACATACGACAGTATCGACCGCACAAAGCTATGAAAAATCATGGACGAGAACAGCTCTTCCGGGAAGCTTACCAGACTGATAAGAGCAACGATGGACGGTGTGCAGAACAGCGTACGGATTTTGGGTGAACTATGTAGTTCATTCGAATCTCGACGGGGACTACGACAAGGTGATGGACTTTCCTGCCTACTATTCAACATCGCCCTGGAAGGTGTTATGCGACGAGCCGGGGTACGATCTTCACGAAATCCGGCCAATTTGTCTGTTTTGCGGATGACATGGATATTATTGCTAGAACATTTGGAACGGTGGCAGAACTGTACACCCGCCTGAAACGTGAAGCAGCAAAGGTCGGACTGGTGGTGAATGTAGCTAAGACAAAGTACATGCTGGTAGGTGGGACTGAGCGAGACAGGACAAACCTTGGCAGCGATGTTACGATAGACGGGGATGTTTTCTCTACGGACACGAGACATGGACGATGCTCGAGGAGGACCTGCAAGCACTCGGAGTTTTCGAGCGACGCGTGCTAAGGACGATCTTCGGCGGCGTTCAGAAGAACGGTATGTGGCGGAGGAGGATAAACCACGAGCTCGCTGCACTTTACGGCGAACCCAACATCCTGAAAGTGGCTAAAGTTGGACGGATACGGTGGGCAGTGCATGTTGCAAGAATACCGGACAACAACCCTGCAAAGTTGGTGTTTACTAACCATCCGGTTGGTACAAGAAGGCGTGGAGGGTAGAGAGCACGATGGGCGGACAAGGTGGAACGTGATCTGGCGAGCGTTGGGCGTGACCGACGTTGGAGAGCTGCAGCTGCAAAACGAGTATTATGGCGACAAATTGTTGATTCAGTGTTATCATGAATTTGATGTTGAACAAAATAAATGAATAAATCCTTGGATACATCCCGCTAGCAATGTCTGGAGAAAGATCAGTAAAATCCATGGAGAATTCTCAGAAATCTCGGTAGGAATATGAGGAAGAGTCCCAGAAGAAATCCTTGAAAGATCTCGGTAAGAATTCTTGGAAAAAATGCTGTAAAATTCCCAATTAGAATCCCTTGATAATTTCCACTAGATGTTATGGAAGCATCCCGATGGAAATTCTCGGAGGATTTCCAGGAAGCATTACTGTACTCTTAGGAGTACTCAAAGGAAGCTTTACAGAAATTCGTTAAGACATTCCTGGCGGAAACCTGGAAGGAATTCTAGTAGGAATCTTTGTAGAAATTGTAGGAGAAATAAAAAAAAATCCTGAAGAATCTCGGCTGCCTTTTTTCACTATCCGCCAAAATACAAAAAGTTTGGCAGCTCATTATTATTGTTTTTCTTCTAAATTCTGATCGAACTCAGTGGTACAGGGAAGTTTCTTAAATGGCATGAAAAGTTCAGGAAGAGATGTCATATGCAAGTAGAGAGCGATGATTGCAAAGTTTTTTTTTTGAGAAGTTATGATGCTCTGAGGCTTATGTGCATTTAATTTCACCTTGAATATTGGGATTGTAGAAGTATAAAATGAATGCACCTCGAAAATGGTGAATATTATCATCATTAAATTATTATTATTTTCCATTCTTGTTTTCCAATTCTTCAATATGGCGACATCCATACTTCGCGAAAATCAACGTTTACAAGATGGCCAGTGTTGTCATAGCTTCTGCTATGACTACTAATTACCCACAGATGTTGTTGCTAATCGAATGAAACGTCATCTGTTGAGAGTTCTGACAGTTTTATTGCTAGTTTATTGAATTAGTTTAAAGCTGTAATAAATTTCCCATATTGAAGAGTTTTTTTTTGTTTACTCTTGAATTCTGGTTTTATGGATAGCTTTAAGAATTCTATAAAATCTTTCATCAATGATTTTGATAAAAGTTGTCATAAACATGTGTGTTTAAGCGACTGCTGTAATAAAACCGCAATAAAAATGAAACAAAACCAATCAGCAACGGAATTATTACCTGAGAAGAGTCTTAAAACGGCACCCAAGTAATACTTTTCAGTCCAATAGACTAGAAGAGGTTCTTAGAACCATCATAAAACCAAAATAAAAAGAAATCAGTTTTATGGCGATTCTCAAAACCTCTACTAGACTAATTGGTCATCAAAATGTTACTTGGGCAAAAATGATAAAAAAAAATAAGACGTGGAGCCAAAAAGATAATAAATAATTGTTTTTTTTTAATTAACATTGGGGTGACGGGCTTTACCCACCCTGACGATAATACACACTTTTCCCCTACATTGCAGACTTATGCTTCGCGTCATAAACACTTAAGGATTAACCCAAATAATGCAAGACAGCCGATAAATTGAGCTATAGAGTTAGAGTTGTTGTAGGACGTAGTGGAGGATTCAAAAGTATCCTTAAATTCAAGTTTGATAAGAAATAGAATGAGTTATTTGAAACAAACCACTTTTCAACTACTTGAACATTTACAGACATCAGGGCTATATAATATCGCTAAATAACATATGTGGTTCAGTTCTGTGATTTAATCAGGAATGAACTTGTTGGTTGTGTCGATTGACACTTGTTGACAACTTAATGAACTCTTGAAGCTACCGTAACGGGAAACAACTGGTCAGGGGACCGCCACACAACTAGAAAGACTTCATTTTGCTCGAGAATATCTCCCAACCGTCATTCGTTATGCCACCCTCTCCAATCGCCGCCACTAGCGCTAAATTAAAACCCATAAATCTCTGCTGGAGCTCAACAGAAAGCAACGAACTTGCCGTCGCTGCCACTGCCACGTTTTAATTTCGTCACACTGCTGTTTTCATCAGCCTTACAACAGCAATATCTCGTTGAGTCATATTTTAAATCTGGTATTTTTCCTTTCTCTTCTTTTCAGAATTATTAAAATGTCACTGTGACATTTGCAAGGATCAGAACTACGTGTGCGAAACAGATGGACTGTGCTTCACTTCCCTGTCGCTAGAGCATGGCGTCTACAAGTACTCGTACAGGTACGCTACCAACCAAGATTTGTTTGGGGCTCCCTTGAGGAGTCCTTCCCTAGCAAATTGGGACTAAGGGGGCGCGTCTCGAAGCGCGTCCCTCCGGATGTGTTTTTCTTTCTCCTTCGGGGGAAGATTCTCACGACACACAGGGAACACACAGGGTTCTCTGTTCTCTAATTTTTGTAATCCTATTATTACGTTCAACTCATCGTCATTCATTACATACCATCTCGCGACGACGGTTGCAGCAGTTCCCGGCGTCTTTTCGGGTGTTTTTTTTTCGAGAAGGAGTGTGTCCTCTGTTGTTGTTCACCTTCAAAGAAGAAGGGATGCTTCCTTCGAGATGGTTGGAATCCGATGATTCTCCGTTGGTTTCTTTCGCTAGCTAGGTACCTGGTAGTAGGTTGCCGCCCCATGTCGCCGGATCCGCACACAGACACGACACGGAAGTCGACTAATTGTGAGAGAACGATTGGAGCGCGGGACTGTTTTAATTAAATTTAATAATAATTTTCAGAGAAGCATTCACAGCACGAACGAAGTAGGGAAAAAACACACACACAAATCGGCTTTCTTGTGAAATACGCGTGGCTAGGAGGAGCTCAGTTGGGCTAGGGCTGGAGTCCTTTAATTCCGTCGGATGTTCAGTCGTGTACACTCCCATTTGTCGTCCGGCAACCAACAACCATGGAAGCCAGTCGGTCTTTGTGCCGCCTCTATCGTGATCTGCATTTAAATTTCAATTGAATTTTTGGTTCATTTTCCTTTGTGATATTAATAGTTGGTTTCCTGCCGCTTCCTCCTGGTGTTTGCTTGTCGGTGTCCTTGAGTCCCCTCCCTATCGGGCATATCGGCATCCTTGGATGTTCCCGTTCAATCTCGGGATGTGATGGGTGAAGGTAGATGGCTCTTTGTTGCAGGGCTGGTTGTGAGTTATGTACTTATAAGGTTATTTTAAGGTCCTACTACTAGATCACTATTTTTGGGGGTCAGTTTTTTTCGCTAAATAGTTACAATATTCAACTATTTCGACTCTTTTTTCGCCATGCAGAATGATAAATTCGTTGAAAAAAAATTTTTTGTGAGATTTTACAGTAGAAAACTAGAAACCGACCAGAGAGTAAAATGTTTTCTATTGCTGAATTGGACAACATCATAGTCTCTTGGATTACCCTTTGTATACAATCTTTGTTCTTGAACCACTACCAGCCCTGTAACGCCAGCGATGTATCCCATCGTTTTCATTTCGGTTCGATTTCAGAGTTTATTTTATTATTATTTTCGCTTTGAAAGTTATTTTTTCGCAATTCTTCCCTTCTTTTCTTCACGCCACAGTCCATCCAGCACTGTGCAACCGTATGACCCACGCCGGTCCGGTACTGGCGATAGTACTCTTCTATCCAACAACCGGGTTAGAGCCAATTCAATTCCGAATGGAGTACAGTTTGAAATTTAATTTAATCATTCCCTTGTTCTCTCGTTTCCATCGGGGGTGCAAGTGCTTGGAAGTGTGTAAATTTGGTTCCATTGTAGATCGGTTGAATTGCAATGGAGGAGGAGGAATCAGTCCACAAAAGGCAATGAGGAAAGGGGAAAATATTCGAGATCATTTGGATTTGCAAATTGAATGCCGCCGCCGACGATGGACGTTCCGTTCTGACCGAGTTTGCCAGGATTGCAAAACGATGTAATCAAGCTGTAAAATTATCCTTCGAATTGTTTGGATAACAGCGTGTGGGGTGGGCTGTGGAGCTCAAATTTAAAATTTGAATCAATTTTGCAATTGAGATTATGTTTCTTTGATTGAAACTTATGATGGAGTTGCGGATAATGTGATATTGATATACTGTGGAGGGCCCATATTCTGCGCATCTAAGACTTTTTCAATTTCAATCAGCTGTAACAAATTCCAAATCGAACCGATTTGGCTGAATTTTTGACTGCACATAGTTATTAGCTTTGTAAATGAGGGAAAAATGTAATTCTTATACAAAACAATCAATTTATATGTAAAATCATGAAAATTCTAAAGTGTGTCTCTGTTCCTAATTCTGCGCACCCATTTTTGGAATGTTCCTTATTCTGCGCACTAATGTTCCTAATTCTGCGCACATGGAAAAAACTCTAAAGAGATAACATATTGTAATGTGAACATGATTCATAGACGAAATTCAATTAAATTCTTCATTTTCAACTTTTATACGAACTTTGCATGTCCTCAACATTGATACTACCTACTTTGATTACTAAGCAAAGGGAATTTTAATCATAATACACAAAAGGATTTTGTAGCATTATCGAATACTACTACGTAAAGATTTTTAGTTATTCGCATATGCACATTTTAGTGCAATTTACTTTCATTTCTAAAGGCAATATAAACTTTTTCGCTATGACAAGGTGGCACAATCTTCGTTTGCAAACTGAGACTTCTTTCTTGTCTAACTCCAGGGTTTCCACTGTTTAAGAAAATTTTATGTAAACTCACATCATATCTCGCATTTGACGAATGCTTGCATGAATACATAAAATTTCCCCGGAGGTTGATAGCAAATGTTTAAAACAAGTGGTTAGTCCGGTCGAACTATCAGATCAAAAATTCAAAAATCGTAAATTAGCCTTCAAAGTTCATAAACTAACTTGTTGAGCCGTAATTACATTCACCGGATTGCTAGAAACATAGAATATCCTAGTTATAACTATGGTGGCATTTATATGATGTTTGTTTATTAATTATATGGTCAAAACTTAGTGTTGAAATGTCTGCGCAGAATTAGGACCACCATTTAATATCGGTTCCTAATTCTGCGCACCTAAGAAGAACAAGAAGATTAAAAAAAGAAGAAGAAAACTCAATTGTTTTTTGCCGATTCTGTTTCCTCGAAGACAGCAGTACAGGATGCGTGTGGAAAAGTAGACATTCTCTTCATTATTTATTTCGCAAAATGCTTCAGCTCATGAAGCAACTTTTTAGCAGTTTCGCTAACGGACACAGATTTCAGGCAATTTACAGTACTTGCGACATCATTTTATTTTTTTACAAAATAATGATGGTTGATTTGAAAAATTTTTCTTCACAAACTTTTTTATTACTATTGAAGCAATATTCAAAAAATATATTTGAAGCTAATATTGAACTAGCGTCCGTGATTTTGTAGTATATTCGAGAAAGTGCGCCGAATTAGGGACTGCGCAGAATTAGGGCCGGTCACGGTAATTCTATATATTTTATCTCAAAATTCTATTGCTGTTCAAAGAGCGAATTGTACAAAAAACTAGTAGAAAATGAGGAGTTTGTATGAAAAAATCACTTGAATCAAAATCCCTCTTGGTATCCGAACACGTTGAGCCCGTTTTTGCTTTCAATTGAAGACAAACTGCATCTCTGAAGAACGCAACGCAAGGCAATCGTTAGTTCATTTGCGTTTCTAAAAACACGTGAGCATCGTATTTGAATAGCACATTTTTTTTGATCTAATGCAGATATTCCTGATTTTTTACATGTCTTCAATCAACCGGAACAACATTGTTATCCACAAACCTGTCCAATACGTTCATCATTCATTTTCTCGTGATATTAGAGTGATTGAATTTGGTTCTATTCATTTCCTGGACCAGAATCGATTGATGGAAAAAGAGTAAGCAAACATACTTCCCTTCGTCCAAGTACTTCTCAATTGCGCGCAAAACTTTCAACAAAGTGTTCTGCCATGTGAAGCAGAGTTGTCTCATTTTAATAAAGGATTCCCGTGTTGGTGTTGGTTCCTAATAATATCTTTCTAAGCTTTGGCCAAGCTCTTAAACTTGCGTTCACAGTTGTCGACCGAATCGAGTTTCTGAAACTCTTTGAGCGCCGCGATAGATAGACTAGGAGAACTGTGAATAACCTTCCATGCATTACTACTTGCATTCATTCGTTTGCGCTCATGGTGCGCCTTGGCCTACCATCTCTGGAGACTACTCGGACATTACACTTCGAGCGGTTTATCCCACGTCTCCACTAAACAGAAATAGGGAAAACATTACAGAAACAACGCTGCTATCTTTGCAAAAAAAACGAGAGAACATTTCTGTCATTATTATGACACATCTGTGCGAAAAAAAGGCAAGACATTTCTGTTTAGTGGAGACGTCGGGTTAGCCATCACAATCTTTTATGTGTCACCCCACGAATTCGGGTCGGCACTCTGACACAGGACTTCATAACAGGCCTGTCCATATCTCGGTCTTGAGCACGACTACCGCAACCGCAAACGCCATCCGTCGTTCATCCCGCCCGCTCCTATCACCGCAATCACGTGTTCATTGCATTCGTTACTTAGTTCGTATAAATGCGTGGCTTAGATTTGTAATAGCTTGAGTTCACGACTCAAGCTATTACACGGTGGTGGTCGCCCATTTCCAGGGTAGACGACCTTGTTGTTGAAGTATGAGGGCTTGATCTGGTCGCACCTTATACTCGCTGCCTGCTATTGTTGTAGACGATACTGTAACAAACCGCCAGGTAGTCGCTGTGAGCGTAGGCATCATCTACCCTTTAGATGAAAGTATTTGTCAAGCCAGGACTGCAAAAAGTAACGTCGTTATTCAACTGCGTTCCGTTCCTGTGAAAGGTACTTTTTTATCGTCATTAGCCAGATCGACATCGAGCATGACCAGTGCAACTAGCAAGATTTCATCCTGTTAGATCGTGAAACGCCATTTCACGACCCAATGCATTGACGTCACCTGCTGTTTAGCGAATTTCGTCCTGTCAACTCTGGCTTTATACAGTCCAGCATCTGCGTGAATTGCTCTATCGACCACCATTGATGTCCATAACAGGAGCCAAGTATCTTTTAAGTGACTTCATCACTGAGATTCGGTTGCGCGCAAGTCAGCTGGGCAGAAATGAATCGTCTAGCCAGAGATGCTATTTGATCGCTCATGTTCAGTGAGCGTGCAAGAAATGTTCCCTTATTGCTCTTACGTGTGTGTTCACAGTTTTTAAGAACTCGAGCCAAATATTTCGTAAGTTGGGGTGTAAGATGGCTGGCAGTCCTCATTACACCCGGTCATAAACGGGCAGAGTCTCCGATGGCTTGACCGTGCCGTGTCTCAGATGGGCATCAACTGGTAAAAGGTAAAAAGCAGAGTTGCTCTCTGTCACTATCAATGATAGGCAAACCGCCGATTCTGCTAGACTGACTGCGATCCAATTCAGTGTGTGCTCTGCTGAGTCTCCGTCATTTTCCTTTTTCCATCACATCTGGACTAACTGCGATGGCAGTTAGATATCACTGATAGCCCGGGTAGACGAGAATATCTAAATCATATCTCAAATCGAACACTTTTTGCTGTCATAGCTCGATGTGATTTTGATGGATTTTTCAAAAATCTAATGAACATCGCACGAATAGCTCAAAGTGATATGATATCAGTTTGTATTCTTGTCGAAATAGCTGAACATTTCTACATAACAGCAAGTTTAGCTCTTCTGCACGAAATGGAACACATACACCCATAGAGATGGCTCAATGTTAGTGAAATGCCATGTGCCCTTTTCTAAGCTGTGGAAACGAAGAACCGCATGCTCTTATTCCCATGTTATTTACAACAGCGAGCCACAGTTGTGTGGTAAGCATCGCTGCCTATGATTCCCAAGGTAGTAGGTTCGATGCTGGATGCTGACATTTTTTTATTTTTTTTTTCGAGAAAAAAGTGTCAAATCTTGTCTGCTATTGTTTTGATCTTGTAATATCTTAAAGAGCTATTATTGAGTAGTTCACCATAATAGATTTTGCTATTATTTCTGTTCTTTTACCTCTTATATCAATCAAACCAATATCAGTTTTTGCTCTTCAGTAATTCAATCAATCATAACTGAATATGCTATTCATTAGATTTTTGCACCTACTCGGGAGGTCATCTTTAAAATTCGGTTTAAAAATCAAAACAAACACTTGCCGTGATTACATTTGAATATGTAGAAAATTGCCAAATTGTCAGTTCAGTTGCAATGAAAGTGTAATAATAGCTCTGGAGTCCTGGTCAGTATGAAAAGTCGTTGCCGGTCATTGTGATCTTGATATTGATCGGGGCCTACACTGCCGTAATTCTGCAAGGTGATGTAAGCGTCATTCCAAATTTCAACGTCTTATGGTAAATAATCTGGTGAAATAATAACATTGTGGTATGTCTGCTATACATACTATGATGCAATATATAGTGGTAACCTAGCATCACAGAATACGACCAAGAGTTAGATGCATAAAAACCAAAAATGTACCAAAATTGTCAATGTCGCCTACGTCACTTTGCAGAGGAACGGCAGACAGTGAAAGTGATGGTGATGCAAAACCAGTAGTCAAATGACAGGACTGATTTTGCGCAACTCTGTGTAAAAGTTCTTCTGGGCCATCATTTTATTGCTGTGATGAAATCAATACCCAGGAACTGGCCGTGGCTTCCACCCGATGTAATGAAATGAGCCCTATATGTTTAACGGTGGCCGGAGAGTGGGTGGAAACCTCTAATAAAAGATCAGGCCTGTCGGTTTTCAATCGTTTCGAAAGCCTAGCTCTAGCAGGAGTTTCACATCTAACGCGAAAGTCTTGGGTTTCCACCTCGACCGACAAGCGCAATGATGACCGAATAACACCACAGGTCGCAAATCTGTTGCTATTAGCTACACAGTGCACGTAGTTCAAACACCTACAAGGTTAAATAGAAAAGAAAATCGGGTTAAGTACGGTTCCTTTGAATTCCACTAAGAATTTGCATCCTTTGACAGATACGTATTTCGACCTCAACTGTAAGGTCGTCTTCAGTGTCTTGTACTTGAGTCGAGTCAAGTACAAGACACTGAAGACGAACTTACAGTTGAGTTCGAAATACGTATCTGTCAAAGGATGCAAATTCTTAGTGGAATTCAAAGGAACCGTACTTAACCCGATTTTCTTTTTATTTTTTATTTACAGATATTCCCCTAACAAGCCCAGGTTAATCATCATCACCTACAAGGCTGTTAACTTGAACACGGCCCGTCGTTCATATTGCCACCATTTTGGACCCATCTACAATCCAATCACCGTTTCCGATTCTGCCCCTGCGTTATCTGCAATGTGATTTACCAGCTGTGGATCCTGAGGTTTCCATGAAGGCCAGATACTTTGGGTATCTCTTCGGGTGTTTGTTGTTCTCGGATCTCCCGAAACAAATCAGACATTTTTGGGGTGTTCCATACAGTCGTACAGAAGCCGAATCAGGGCAATAATGTCCATAACGGATCTTTCCGCATCCTGAAGACCGGTGGTCACTTGCACCTTGCACTGTTGCCGCAGGGCCGCGACGTTCTCCTCCGCTCTAGCCGTGAGAGCTCTCACCTTTACTTTTTCGTCAAGGGCTTCCTCTGCCCGTCATTTGTAGGAAAGGCCCTTGCGATCGATGATCTTCCTGAGCTCAAGGATAATTTCGACGGTGCGTGTATGTCTGATACTGTGTACGTCGGCTCCCAAATCCGTGAGCATCGTTTATCATCGCCTTCAGGACCTTCGAGTATACTTGGACTCGTTGGTCTTGATGATCAGAACGTCACTCTTGTTTTGTTCATTGCGAACCGGACCACTTTGTTGCAGGCTTCTTTTCTTCTGCCTGTCCACTAGGATCCAAGTGACGTCCTACCCCATGTCAGCCCTAACCTGTTGTGGCTGAGGACCCCTTCAACCCGGGATGGACCGGCCTTTTCGGGCGCACCCTTCCCAACCTTCTGGGCCGTTGGGCTGGAACCTGACTCAAGGGCTTCATTGCCGTTTTGCTTCGGGGTTACTACTGGGTCCTAGCCTTGCGAGTGCCACCGGGTAGCTTCTCTCCCGATTGCTGCCTCGAATGATTCTGCAAATTCTTTGAGAAAGCTCAGCAGTGTAATGGGGTTCCCTATGCGTAATACAATATCTACCCTCCCTAGTCCTCCCACTCCTTGCGAAGGGGTTTATTTCACAACCTCGTGGAAGAAGTAACAAAGATGCTAGATTCATCTACAATAACATAGACCCACTCATCTCCACACATCTGGTCAAGTTCTGGCAAGCATTTTTATTAAATCCTATAATCAACTTAGAAAGAGTCCATAACTGAAAAAGCTTCCAATTTAATAGCAATCGCACATACGTTTCAATTTCTTCATTTGCTAGCTGCGCGACACATTTTCTTCACTAAACCACGCATCAAATCACGACTATTCCTAGGCAGTTACTTGGGAAGTCACCGTCATTTGAGGGTTTTTCACCTTTGTCGGCCAGCATCTAGTTAGACATTCAAAGAGATGAACCAGCCTAGGGCTGAAAATCTCTCTAATAAAGTAATAATAATAATAATATTAACCAGACAATCAATTTGCACGTACAATAAAGTTTATGTTCATGCTATACGTACTTTTATGCGTTAAATTTACATCACATAAGATGCAGTAAAAGTGCCTTATGCGTACAAAAGTGGAGGCGCTATACGTGCATTGGAGGAACAATAATAACGCTATATGACTTGAAGCGATATCTTATGCGATGCACCGCGTGAAATATTGCGATGCAATTTAGCATCTTATGCGATTTAATAATATAAAAAAAACAATTCTGTCAGCTCGATATCGAACTAATGACCTCTGGATTGTTGAGCCACACTTCACACACAACACCAAACGCTACTTATGAAACAAGCTAATTAATTATCATGATATTCTAACTCACCTCAGTGTTTGTTGGAATGCACTTGGTTCACTTGCGCTGTGCGTGTTTGGCAGGCTTAAAACGATTTTCCGTACAGTTTTCACTGCCCCTCTCTGGCTAGCACCTCCCATGGTTGATTACCAACCCAACAAAATAATGATGACTTTGCACCCATAATTATGGCTGTTAACTTCCTTGTAGCTTTTTGGCACTGCATCCACAGTGCAACAGAAACTCTTTAATTGTCGCGTAATGCCAACATAAACGCTTCTAGCTTATGCGAGTTTGTATGCACACTTCATCGAGTTAATTTGTACTTTTATGCGATTTCATCCATACACCAATGCGAGGTAAACTGACACAACAAGAAAAGTACCAAGCGAAGTCGTATAATCATCGCAGTACGCAATTATGCGAATTCATTTGACACTTTGCGAGTTCGCTCGCACACTTTTGCGCGTAAGAAAAGTTCATCGCAATAAAACATCAGAATATCATCTGCTACGATGTGCTCATATCTTATAAAAGTTTATTTGTATTCTTATATGATTTTACCTGATACATCGTAATAAGTTCAAAAAATAACATCATATGCGATGAAATTTGTCAGTCGGCCGTACATATATGCGATAGTGACTTAAAATAGTACTTTATACGATGTACAACGTGGTTTCTTATACGACTCCTGGTTGTCTGGGTAACTAGTAGTTATTATCTTGTACCGACTTTTCGAACCCTAGTAGTAGTTATTAGTCTTCCCATACTCTTTTGTTTCGTTCAATTGAGCATTGCTTTTAGAGAACCGAATATTTCTGATGAACTGCGGCTTTGATTTCTTGTTTGCTCGCTCTCCAATCGCGGCGTAAAAGATCTATACGTTGCCATCTTTCTACTCTACAATATCCGCAGCATGGTTCTCCAGAAAATTCATCCAACCTCCCCGAATTGTCAACTGTCATCGCGTCGAACTTCCCCATTATGGAGAAAGAACTAACAATTTCCTCGAACGCTGTAGCCAATTTGTGTTTTACCCAAAACGACCGACCGGGTGTTACGTTATGTATTGGCGTAATTTTCCGGTGTAAGGTGAAAAACATCTTACACCACCCTCCCCTCTCTCCGCCCCTCTGGCAATCAAAAGCGGAAATTGAGCCCGGGAAGGGTCTCCGCGCGCGCACACTGAACTCACTGAACCTAACGATATGGAGAGCTCACAATGAGCTGTGCTGCCATGGACGACATCGTTTGGCTGTTTGTATCCGAACAGAACGGCAAACGAACGACGACCGTCTTGTGGCGCGCGCGGGAAGTTCAATTTGCTATCGATAATGCGAAACACCCGCAGACATAATAAGGTCGAGTTCCTGTCTTGATGGTGTTGGGTCTTGGATGGCGGGAGAAGTCATGTAGGGAAAAAAGGAAGAATTGCGAATATGACACCGTGTGTCTGGCTAATTCAAATATCGAATAACTGTCGACAAGGATCTGTTTCACGTGCATCTCGTTGTATAATAGATCACTTTGAAAAGTTATGTTGAACTCACTTCGATGGTTAGCATTTATCACAATCAAGGTCACAATCGACTGTTTAACTCCTCCTCAAAATTACTAGTGGCCTGAATGTTGGCTTCCATGGTTCAAAGGTTCGTCACTTGTCTTCGTGGGAAGTCTCTCTCTTCATAGCTCAGAAGCAATGCCATCAAATTAATTAATGGGTATGATTTGTTTGTTTGTTTCCGATTCGCTTGGCCTGTCATCTCGATCTGTGTGTGGGGTAGCAATTAAATCGACAATTTGCGCAAAATCGATGCAGGCAATTGGCGGCGATTCGCGCGGAGGCGTATAATCGACTTTGTTGCCGATGTTGGGGGATCGGATCATCTAGAGATTGTCTCGACTTATGTTGAACGGCTCGTAAACACTCATACTTATCTCGTCTCATCGTTTCGCCAATCAAGGTGTCTCCATCGGAAGGACTATCTCGGCCCGTTCACTTGGAACTGGTGCCGCAATAAAAGCGCAGAACTACATAATGACCACTATTGCTGCTTCGGTCCCGATCTCTGTAACCGTTATCTAAAGCCGCAGCTACCGCTAGAGCAAGGTGCGATTTGCATTTATTTTCTGTTTTCTTTTTATTAACGTTTCTTCCGTTTTTCTTTTTTTTTTCCATTCCCCTTTTTGTTTGTTAAATTTTTTGAATATTTATTTCGAATGCATCGCTAATATAAACAGTTGAGTTTTCGTTATTTTGATTTTTCTTTTGGTTTTTGCACTTTCGCCGATTCCACCTCCATTAGAATCAAGTGCTTACTAATAATTTTCTTTTATTTCTTTTTTGTTCTTACAAAACGATGTTAACCGAATGATGAAATTTGTATTTTACGCTTTGTTCTAACTCCAACAGCCTCTTCGTAGACAGAGTTTTTACGTGTAAGTTGCGGCTAAAAATAAACTCCGATTTTTTGTGTGTTTGCCCCATTTTCCTCCCAGGAAGTTAACCCTCGAGCGACTACCGAACATCGGCCAATTGTACCCCCAAATCCGTCTCCGTCGTCGTTGGTTTCGTAAATTGGAAAATTTTCCTTACAAAATCCGTAATAAAACCATTTAGCAGAAAGAAACCAATAATCGAGAGAGCGAACAAAATTTCTCATCTCTCCCTTTTTTTCTCTTTTTCTCTTTCCCCACGCTCACGCATTCACTACTCACAAACACACTCGTACGGCTTCGTACGATCGTACCGCAATCCCAAAAAAACCGAACGATCACCCTCACACACACATTCGCCCGCGCGCAATTCGGCCCCGAACCAAATAATATCTCCAGCTGCCAGCCGAAAAAGTACGAGCTGGCCGATCGGCTTCCGTTGAGTTGTCTCACCTCGAAGGAAAAGCGCAACTCGTTCACGATCGAGTGCTGCTCGACTGACTTCTGCAACCATAACAAACTCTTGCAACTGCCCAAGCCAGGTACCGAAATCAATCCAAAATTCGTGTAATACTATAAGCTGTAATATTTTTTTTTTTCATCTGTTAATACTCCCCCACCGCCCTCTTTCAGTAACTTTAGTATATTTTTTCGGTCAAAAATTTAGTCAAAATTCGTTTCCGGTTGCCCGTGCAAATCCTACCTCTTCTCATTTCTCTTTTGTTTAACCTTCTCAGTTGCTCGATTGTAGTTAGTTGGAACCGATCGCAGGTTATGGTTGCCTGTTTAATCTGTTTTACTCTCTCACCGTAGGCTTGCGGAATGCTGGAATTTGTCACATTTTACTTATTTATCTAAATTCCAATTCATCGGATTGGAATTGAACTAAAATGGCTGTCACTAATTTGCTCGCTTGTTGCATTTTGGCTAAAATCCGCTGTATGATAGTAGCAATCAGCTTCTTCAGTTTCTTTATTGCCTCGTAGTCGTAGTTGGTTTATGGATTCATAGAAATTTTCAGTTAATTCGAGTTTTTTTTATAGTTTCCTCTGTTGCTAGAAGCTCTAGGAATGCAGATGTAAATAATACCTTGTTTTCACCATTCGATTAGGTTGCAAGATGTTTTTAACCTCTTTTGTTAACTCAGCCGATTCCTATTTAGATACTAGGGTGTATGGTCGTAGTTTTGAGGTTATGGTATACATACTTAAACGTAAGTGTATATAGTTGAACTTGATGACACATTTATTATATTGATGGCAAATACAAACATATATCATTTTACACACTCCAATTTTCAGGTATCATCGAATCCGAAAGAAGCTGTTTTGCCATTTTGAAACCGAAATTTTAAAGTTTCTGCTTTGTATCCATATCCGACAATTATTATGCTGATAACGCTCCATTAACTGAACATCGTGTATATGAGATTTTATTATGCTGGATCAAAATAACAATGTTTTTTTTTTATTTAATATCTATGCATTTACTATGGTGTTTCAACTATGTACATGAACATAAATCAAATTGTACAAAGTATTGTTCCATGTATGTGAATACGTCTTTTCGTTAAATTCAAGCATTCTATGGTCAGGAAAATTGCTCTCATTATCTATACTTCCTTTCTGAATAATTATCTTCATCTGAAATGACGTAAATAATACATGTAGTCGTAATTTATAAATTTATGTGAATCTATTCGATTTCGTCTTTAATATATGCAGGGTTGACAATCGTCCTTCTCGTCACGACTGAGCCGTGAAAAAAAAATCATCTTCACCAGAAACAACAACGCACAGTGGTCCACGAACCAGATTTACGCGGAAAGATGCATTTAACGCCTTCAAATGAGTTTTTAGGCAAATATGGTCTTCTACAAAGTTGTCCCTAATAATAAGGCCCTCTTTATAATGTGCATGAAAATTAGGGTGGTCCATATTTTCCAAGAAATTGGTAACCAAACTTTTTTATTCGCAAGTATAACTGTATACATTCTTCGGTAAAGTTGTAGATCTATCAATTTTGAGCAAGTTTGCTGAAGACACTTTTTATGTAGCTTTAAAATTGACCGATCTAGAGGTATTTTTCTGATTAAGCTTAGGGTGAACCAAGAAAAACCAGTTTTCTGGCGTTAACTTTTTCAGTTTCGATTTTTAATCAAAGTCGCCCAAGAAACACTTGTAGAGCATTTGAAGACGCGTGGTTTCGTGCGCTGAGATGGTTGTTATCTCTTTTGGTTCAAAAGTTACAGGTGTTTTTCTTAAAAAAATATATAGTTTTTTAAAAAGGTGTTATACTGTTATGATGGGTTGGGGCAAACATAAAAAATATCTTGCCCGCATTCAAAAGAAGAAATGTTGTTATAAAACATATCAAAAAATTAGAGGGGTGTTATTTTTGTAACTCGAGTGAAAAATACTTGAAAAATGACATTTTTTTCTAGAAAACCATCGATATGTTTTGAACGGAATGACGTAGCAACATTCTCAGCGCACGAAAATGCGCGTTTTTGAGAGCTCTAAAAGTGGTTCTTAGGCGACTTTGACCAGAAATTTGAAACAAAAAAGATAAAGCAATAAAACGATTTGTTCTAGCGTCACCCTATGAAAACTATGGGAAAATGCTCCAAATTTGGTCAAAACAGTTTAAACGCTTTATCTTTTTTGTTTCAAATTTTTCATCAAAGTTGTCTAAGAACCATTTTTTAGAGCTTTAAAAAACGCACATTTTCGTGCGCTGAAAATGTTGCTACGTCATTTCGTTGAAAAGATATAACATCCACAAAATCGTGAAATTCGTAAAAAAAAATTATACGGTAATCTAGCTAGGTTTACTAGTGACCTTGGTAAACAATAAAATATATACATTTCGCATCTAGAAGAGTGCGCGAGCTGTTTTTGTGAATGTGTAACTGTTACACATTTTTGGTGTGGTCTGGAAATTATGCACTTATGAGTAGGCCTTACACATTCTAGGTGCTGAGCGGTCTTAGCGTGAAGTCTAAAATCTTTGTATGGACCACAACGTTCGGCTGTACTCCCCCTCCCTATAGCGATCATGTTGAAAGATACGAAGCGATCATGTGGAAAGTGACTTCGATAGACGTTTTCAATGGTGTTCGACCGTTTGGTCGAGTGCCGTTTGGCCGAATGTTGTTTGGCTGAACGCCATTTGGCCGAATTCCAACTGGCCGAATGAGTCGTTTGGTTGAAAGCCGTTGACAATACCAATATGATCATCAGAAATGTTTCCTTTTTTAATCATAGGCTATTCTTTCTAGTTTTGACATTCAGGGATTAGTTGGCGTTGAAACTGTCAATATTATGTCAAAGATTTTTACTTCTTTGAATCATACGCATGAGTTATAATGATGCGGGAATCTGTGTCATGGTCACTTAAGTTCATTATTCATTTTTCGGCCAAACGGCATTCGGCCAAATGGCATTCGGCCAAATAACCCTTTCGGTCAAAAGGCGTTCGACCAAATGACTCGGAACCGTTTTCAATAATTGTTAACCTTCTAGAATCTAGATAAAAGATGGTTCTTTCAAATATTCATCTATTTAACAAAGTATTTAACAAAGTATTCCAGCTGAGATTTTTGAAGGGATTGGTTTAGGAAATCCATTAGGGATATTTTCAGGAATTCCTTCAGGACTCCTTCAAAAATTCTTACAATTAGTACAGGTATGTTCCGTTTTTATCAACACGGTCCGCGATTTTCAGTTGACCCAAACGGAATAGTGATAAAAACGGAATAATTTACTTCGACAAAATATTTTGCCACATTTTAATATGAATTGGAAGTTTTACTGTAGAACACATTCCAAAAGTACAAATATGCTGCTTACTATGAAATTTAATAGGTAAAGACATTAATTTTAGCACATCTGCAACCAGTTCAAATTCAAAAGTTTACAGACTGTGACGCCGACAAGAGGTTTTCACCACATTTATGACCACATTTTTGGAAATTTATTTTCGTTTAACGCAAGAATGACGCACATTACAGTTCCAGTACCCGGATCGACGTTTTAAAATATGACATACTTCCAGGAATTATTAATCTCCAGGAACAGAATTTCGATAACCTAACAAAAAAGGATATGTTTGCTTCCTTCCGAAAGGCATTCCTCCACGAGTATCATCTTCACAGATTCCTATAAAAGTTTCGTCTAGGATACTTTTAGGAAATCTCCAGGAATTTTCTAAGCAAGCACTTGTAACTTTTCTAGAATCTTGGATTCCCCAAGAAGTTCCTCCAGAATTCTTCTAGGTTACCTTGTACCATGCCGCTTGTTAATCTTTTGGAATTCGATAAGAATTTTTAGAGAAAAGAAGTTTTGCCCCTTATGATTTCTTCAGAAATTCCTTTTCGAATCAACCTAGATGTATTTTTTTAAATTTCTCCTGGAGTTTCTTTGGGAATACCTTCAAATATTCCACCAGGAAATGGAATTTATCAACCTTCCTTATGCATTATGATAGGAACAGCTCGCTGACATAATGTACAGTTTGGGTCTAGAATGGCCCTAATGCACAAGGTGGGCTAAGAAAATCATTTTGGGATTTAACCTAGACATCCTGTTGAAATTATTCCAACTCGAGTTACTTTGGAGATTCACCAAGATTTTACTTTTGAAATATAGGAGTATCTCCGTTCCTTCAGAATTTCCTGCGGGAATTCTTCCAAGATTACTTTTTGAAATCCCTCCAGAACATTTTTCTGATATTTCTCCACCCAAGCAACACTCATGGTTACAAAACAGTGACGGCAGCGTATGTAAGGGTTGCGCAGTAAGTCACTGTGACGTACTGCGCAACCCTTACATGCGCTGCCGTCACTGTTTTGTAACCATGTGTGTTGCTTGGGCAGGGATTTATTCTGAGGTTCCTCCAAAATTTATTTCTGGGATTCCTTCAACTTTTTTTCTAGAATTTCATCAGAAGTTCTTTCTTGGATTCTTTAAAGAGTTTCTTATGACATTTTTCCCTGGAATGTCTTGCATCCAAAAATTTCTTATAAGGATTCCTACAGGACTTTGTTTTGGTATTTATGCGCAGTAGAAACACCTACACCTACTGGAACTTTTATTATGAATACTTCCAAGAGGATTCTATCTTTCACCTTGGTTATTTTCCCATGATTAGTAGATGAACCAGCCTTGGGCTGACAATCTCGTTAAAAAAGATAATATAATAATAATTCTCCACGACTTCTTACTGCGTTTCCTGGGAATATCCGAGTAGTTTAGTCTAGTAATCTTCCAGGAATTCTTTCCTCAAACCCCCCAGAAATTTCTTCAGGGAGTCCTCCTGATGTTCTGTGTTGAAATCTCCGGGAGTTATTCCTGAGAATCCTCCAGTATTTCCTGGTGTGAAACCTTGAGAAATTCCTTCTAGGAATCCTGTATAAGTTCAGAATTGATAGGATTTCTTTATGATTTTTTTGGGAATTAAGATTCTTCGTTTAGATTCTTCTGTGAGTTCTTCAGCAGTTGCTGGAGAAAACCCCAGATCGTTTGTTAAGTTCCTAGACTCATCTTTCCTTGAGAAACTTATTTCTGGAAGACGTAACTCCTAATTCACCTAAAGAAATTTCTGAATTATTGCCTGACGATATCTCAGAAGAAATCCATTAAATAATCTGTAGGAATACAATGTAGAATCGCCAGTAGAAATTACTGAAGGAAACCAAGATTGCATTTTTAGCTGCAATCGAAAGATGAAATCCCGGATAAAATTCTATAGGAATCTCCAGTTTACCTAGTGAATATAGCAGTTTCGGACGGGAAAATTTGGACAGGGTATCAAGGATGACAAGAGAGATCTCTGGTTGAAATTTGAGCCCCGTCGAAAAGAAATAGCGACCAGAAGAGAAGAATTCAGCACATCGCGTAATTTCAAGAAAATCGTGTAAAAAACCGCGTGGAGTTTATTGCACTTAAAAAAAGTCTTGTAAAAAAGATTGTAGTGTAAAAATTCAGGCAATGACGGGCACCCCAAACTGTTCAAGTTTTCGAAGAACACTTGAAGAGGCAGGCCAAGTTCCAGTTGGTACGTAGAGCTAGAGTAATTTTTATATCGGACTATTGGCTTAACTTTCTCATGTTCAAATAAGAAATCAAATTATGCGTGAGAGAAAGCATGAATTCACAATATCTACAGTTGAATTTGAACTTTGTTCAAAGCTATTGTAGCGTATACGTCTTATATGTCATCATTGGTGATTGCTTCAAATTCACTCATGGATGCATTGCCTCAAGATTAATGTTAAACTATAAATAACTCGTGTTCGAAGGAACAAATTTGACAAAAACTTTAGTGTTGACAAAAACGGAATGAAATGTTGACGAAATCGGATAGTGACAAAAACGGATAGTGATAATAACGGATAGTGACAAAAACGGAACATACCTGTACTGAAAAGATTTGTCCAGGAAATCTTCAAGGGATTCCTTACGAATATTCTTCAGGGATTCTTTCTGAAAACCTTTCAAGAATTACCCAGGGGCTCTGTCGGGAAGTCCTTCAGAAAGTTGTTCAGGACGTCCTTCAGGGGGATCTCTCCAAGAAATCCTTCGGAGGAAACTCCAGAAAGTTGTCCCAGATATCCGTACAGGAATTTCTCCAGATTTTTTCCCCCAGGAAATGTCTGCAAGGAAATTCTTCTGAAAATTCTGTAGGATTCCCTCTAGAAAATGCCTCACGTATATCTGCTGGAAATGCGTCAAGGTTTTGTTCAGGAAATGCCTCAAGCATTGTTTAAAAAAAAATCGATCAAGGATTCCATTAGGAAACCTTTAGGGATTACTCCAGGGGTTCTTCTGCGAAATCTTCCAAGCATTACTTTGAGAAATCTTTCAAAGATATCATTCAAGAATTCCTTAAGAAAATCTTTCATGGATTCCTTCAGGAAATGTTCTATGGATTCTACTAGGAATCCGTTTGGAAAACCCTTTGGAATCTCGGGTAATCCTTAAGAGATTCATTCGAGAAATTTTTCAATCATTATTTCAGGATATCCTTCAGCAATCCCCTAAAAATACCTTTGGAAAGTAATTCAGGGATTTGTTCAGGATTTTCTTCGATGATTTGTTCTAAAAATCTTTACAAACATATTTTTGGAGAGTCCTCTATGGATATCCCCTGGGATTTCTCAAGTTATGCAGGTGTTTAAGATATATTCCTGCAGAGATTTCTACAGGATTTCTAACAAAAATTTTCACAGGTATTTCTTCAGGAAATTCATCAGGGATATTTAAAGGAACTTCTTCTTGACTCCTTTAAAAATTGTCCCAAAAAGTTCTACAGAGGTTTCTTCAGGAAATCTTCCAGGGATTCCTTCCGAATATTTCTCAGAGGTTTTTCCTGGAAACCTTTCAAAAATTACCTGGCAGTTCTCCGGGGAAGTCCTTAAAAAGATTTCCAGGTAGTCTTTCAGGGGCATCTCAGGGAAAAGTCAAAGAGTTCTTTTGGAAATTTTCATCATGTATACCGCATGTTTTCTTCAAGATATCTTTCAAGGATTCCTTGGGGAAATCTTTCAGGGATTCCTTTCGAAAACTTTTCATGGATTCTTCCTGGAATTCCTTCCCAAGCAGCACCTGCAACATCATCCAGAATGTAGCTTTCTATGCTTTGGTCTAAATGAGTTGCACTAGAAGCACACGAAACTTCCATCTTGTCAGTTGAGTTGCATTTCAACTCCGAAATTCGTAAAGTTGCGGCTTTGTTTCATAGAAATCACAAATTACCACGTGTTTGACATCGATTCGTGGAGGCGGAGCTTACTTGTTGCTCACAAGTGATAATACAGTCAGCTTACATTAAATGTATTATGTAACATGCATGAAACATTTAACTCTGGTTTGTTAGTTCAGATTTGGTTCCAAATGCGTTACAGAAAACTTGAGCGTCTTTTCATTTTGACAGTTCTCTGTGACAAAGAAGTGCAATAAAGTAACAAGTAATTTCAGTAGCTTTTATGGTGCGTTGAGCATGGATTCTCTCACAGAGCTCTTGATGTAGTATGTAAGATGAGTACATAATACTCCTGGTGTCCATGGTTAGAATCTGGACAAAATCTTTTTCCATTTTTTTATCATTCCTCTTCGTTTATGTTGCATAGGAATTCAGAATCTGCGCTTTTTGGGTTTCAAAGAAGAAGCAATTGTGTTCTGTCGTCCGTAATACGGACAGTGAATAAATCGCACTAAGGTTGCTGTTACTGGCTTTGCAACAAGTCGTGTTGCTTGGGTTTGTGAAATCCTTCAGAGATTTTATTAGAGCATCTTTCAGTTATTCCCAAAAAATGCTTCGGGAAATCCTTCGAGGATTTCATAAGGGTTACTTTCAGTGATTCCTTCGGTAAATCTTCTAGGAATTCTGTCAGGACTTAATTCAAAAATCCTCAATTCAGTAAATCCTTCCAATCAGGAAAAAAAAATAGATTTATTTTCAGGCGATTCTTCACTTTAACTCTTGATTGTTTTCTTCAGAAACTCTTTCAGGGATATCTTCAAGTTTTTTTTTTCAAGAAATGTTTCTAAATCGTTCCGATAATTCCTCAAGAAACCTTTTCTCCGTGATTTTTTCAGGGATTGCTCCAGTCATTTCTGCTGGGTTTTTCCCAGGAATTGGGACAATTGAGTAAGTTATCTTGCCCGAACATTTTGAAAAGCTAGCGCAGATAAATAAGACCCTCATTTCCGGGAAACAGTTGCTCATGTCTATGACCAGAGCTACAGGGGATAGACAAAATGATCGGGACAGGCAAAATTTTCACGTTTCAAAAATGTCCAATTTGCTGTAACTTCTCGAGAAGTGCATCAAATATTCTTAAATTTTCACTTTAAGTTCATCAACTAGTTGTGTATTAGTGGACAACATTTGGAAAAGTTCGGGCTATTCTGCACGATGTTATAAGCATTTTAGAAAAAAAAAGTAGAATTATTCGTTAGCCAACTTTGAGCTGTCATATCTCCGGATTCAATTAACCGAATGCAATGAAATTTTGTCCATTTATGACTAATGTAATGAGCTCTGAAAAACGTTTGACACAACTTGAAATTATTAACAAGAGAAAAAGTTATGGCGATTTCATTATTTTTTTTGATTTTTTAGCAAATTGGTCTATTTTAAATATGCATCCCATTACTTTTTTGATGAATTTCCGCCTATGTTGTTACTTTCTTTCAAAACATATCTGTATTCAAGAGAATTAGAGGGAATTAAAATGAACCAAAATTAGCATCTTGAATTTTGAAACGATGTTGAAATTAAAGAAAATTTGGTGTTTTATTAGAAAAATTATCTAATCGTTATAATTTTCTTCCGTGTTAAGAATTTATAGTTATAACAAAAGTTTTTCGAAGCTCATTATATAAGTCATAAATAGTCAAAATGTCATTGCATTCGGTACATTGAATCCGGAGATATAACAGCTCAAAGTTGTCTATCCGATAATTATACCTTTTTTGGAATCTTTATAACTTCGTGCAGAATAACCCGATCTTTTCAAAATTTTGTCCACTTATACACAAATAGTTGATCAACTTACAGTGAAAATTTGAGAATATTTGATGTACTTATCGAAAAGTTACAGCTTTTTGAAATTTTTTTGAGAAGTGAAAATTTTGCCTGTCCCGATCATTTTGTCTATCCCCTGTAGGTAGAAATTTGTCTGAGAGTTAATTAAATCACGAAAAAGGTGTCAAATTACCTTAGCATCGGAAGCCTTTATAATACAAAAGGAGTTGCTCTCTTGCCAACCAAATATGGAGACATTAAATTATATCCTCATCTGTTGGCTTATACCAAAATGAATACGATCAGGGTTTTGCCATTAGAGGAAACCTTACCGAAACTACCTGCTTCCTACCTTCCCCATTCCCCCCACCTCGACACGGCGGCGACATTTGGCCTCTTTGTTCTGCTTATCTACTCTCTGATATCAATAAGCCACCCAAACAGCCATTGCTTCCGTCCACCCGTTGGTTGTTGCGTTGCGTTGTTCCGTCTTCAAGGATTCAACCTCTGCCGGGCGGTTGTTGGGCGATGGGATGGATTTCGAGATTCGAGATGTTACCGCCGTAATCGCAGCGCAGCGTCTTTCTCTCCATGCAAGGAGCAACAACGACACTACGACGACGACCTCCCATTCACTCTCGATAATGGGCTCCTTGACAAGGTGATATGCCACAAGTTATGTAAACCACTTTCGACCTATCGGAGCGGTACCGAGGGCACGCTAGGATTTATTCACTGAAATTTGGTTCTGCTTCGTGCAGGTTTGAACTTTCTGAAGACAAGCTTTGGATATTTTGTTCAAGATTTTATGTTGAATAAATTCCATCAAGTCTTCAAAATTATCATAAAAGTAAAACAGAACAATTTAGGTTTTATTTTGGGTTTCAAGACCTCCCAAAAACTAATTGGACTTTGGAAACAATCTCAGCATGTTGTAGATGGGGACGTAGAACAAAAAAGAAGAAGAAGAAGATTTATGCATTATTGAGATTTTCAGCCGTCTTGAGACTGTTTTAAGATTATTAGGTTGATTTTAACAATGACCTGCTAGTACCGACACGGAATCACCTATTTTTTTTTTTTGAGAAATAGGTTAAATTTGCGAATTTTTCTGGAACGAAACAAAACACGTAAGTGTGAATCAATCTAAGCGTGCCCGGCGACAACGACACCGACGACGGCTGGGTTTAATGGAATTCGGCTTCCGCCTTCTTCCCATCGTCGTCGGCCGTTAGCCGCCCACCACCACGTCCACAAAGATCTTCCATCATTTGGATTGGGGTGCTCTCCGATGTTGCGAGCGAGAAAAAAAAAGTCCCTTCGGCAAGAAACTTCGGAAGAAATTGCAAAGTGTGTCGTTTATTTGGATGAGTTCTGGAACTGATATCAATTTCGAGGAGTTGGTTCTGTATAGGGGGAAAAGCATAATTTCCAATACCTATCATCCCGGACTCGGGGGGATGTTTTTGCACGGAAAGGTGAAAATCGAAAAAGGGGTAATATGTTTTTGAAGGCAAAATATTGTAATAGTTTTTATTTCGGGATGGGATAATATCACTTCTGGAGATATTGTGCAATATGATTACTCATCTCAATATGGAGCTGGTGGTAAAATTCCGATTATTTTCCCACTTCGGCTAGACCGCGTCGTCGTCGTCAGTTTATTCTGTGCGCGTTTTCGTCCCCAGTTCAGTGTGGTTCGTCGTGATGATGCCAGCCGGTGATAAAATTCCGATGATTTTCTCACTTCGGCTAGACTGGGTCGTCGTCATCGTCAGTTTGTTCTGTGCGCGTTTTCGTCCCCAGTTCAGTGTGGTTCGTCGTGATAATGCCAGTCATCACATTATCGCTGGACCCGGGAGTAGACGTTTATCGGTGAGTTCGTTCCATATTAATTAATAAACTAATTTTGTGTATTACATTAAATTAAACAAAATATAATTAAAAACCTATTTTTTTTTACATTTCACCCAACAAATATTGGCAGGTTCGTCACTTCAAGTGTCGACCTAAGGTCCCAAACCTCATTTTGTTACATATTAGATATTCTTTCTTTATGCATTTATAAAATAATTTGAATGGTTCGTCATCCTCGGTGTCGACATGTGTAATATTTGTAGTCAAAATGGAAACAGGTATTTCTTCTAATACAGGTTGCATGAATCATATCACTTACCAAAGTGAACCCAAATCATGTAACTTTTCCCTACTAACTAAAACTCCTTCCCGTGACAGTCGTGGAGAAGATGAGGTGATCTCGGTCTCTAGTAGCAACGCACGTCACACTAACAATCCTTCCCTTCCTCGATGACCGTAAGGACGTGGCCGGCGCCGTTATTGACTTAATAAAGTCGGGAATTCTCGAAATTGCACACTGAGAACGGTAGCTACTCCCAAGCTCCGTTTGTTGGTTCCTTGTGCAATGCCGATTGTTCTGGTCAATCACGGAGTAGCAACTACGAATTGTGCGGTCATCTATGCTCATGCTCAATATGATTACTCATCTCAATATGCTTGCATTAGATTAGTCGTTGGTGAACTGCATAAATTACAAGGATAGTAGTAACAGTCAATTCAAAAAATGAAAATAGGAAAATCCTTGAAAATATGTAGTAGTAATGTTAATACAGATATTCATTCTGGAAAAATAAACTAGAAGTTATTCTATTACAGGGAATTTCCGTCTATGAAATTGTCACCTGAAGAAAACAAGGTTTGAAAATGTTGTTCCACAATAATTTTCTCTTAGGTATAGCAAATTTTATAGTTTCTTCACGAAGTCTCAATGGGAGTTTCTGGAGGAATCCATGATCCAATTCCTGAAGAGATTCCTGGAGGAATCCCTGAAGAGATTCCTGGAGGAATCCCTAAAGAGATTCCTGGAGGAATCCCTGAAGAAATTCCTGGAGGAATCCCTGAAGAGATTCCTGGAGGAATCCCTGAAGAGATTCCTGGAGGAATCCCTGAAGAGATTCCTGGAGGAATCCCTGAAGAGATTCCTGGAGGAATCCCTGAAGAGATTCCTGGAGGAATCCCTGAAGAGATTCCTGGAGGAATCCCTGAAGAGATTCCTGGAGGAATCCCTGAAGAGATTCCTGGAGGAATCCCTGAAGAGATTCCTGGAGGAATCCCTGAAGAGATTCCTGGAGGAATCCCTGAAGAGATTCCTGGAGGAATCCCTGAAGAGATTCCTGGAGGAATCCCTGAAGAGATTCCTGGAGGAATCCCTGAAGAGATTCCTGGAGGAATCCCTGAAGAGATTCCTGGAGGAATCCCTGAAGAGATTCCTGGAGGAATCCCTGAAGAGATTCCTGGAGGAATCCCTGAAGAGATTCCTGGAGGAATCCCTGAAGAGATTCCTGGAGGAATCCCTGAAGAGATTCCTGGAGGAATCCCTGAAGAGATTCCTGGAGGAATCCCTGAAGAGATTCCTGGAGGAATCCCTGAAAAGATTCCTGGAGGAATCCCTGAAGAGATTCCTGGAGGAATCCCTGAAGAGATTCCTGGAGGAATCCCTGAAGAGATTCCTGGAGGAATCCCTGAAGAGATTCCTGGAGGAATCCCTGAAGAGATTCCTGGAGGAATCCCTGAAGAGATTCCTGGAGGAATCCCTGAAGAGAGTTCTAGAGGAATCCCTGAAGAGATTTCTGGAGGAATCCCTGAAGAGATTTCTGGAGGAATCCCTGAAGAGATTTCTGGAGGAATCCCTGAAGAGATTTCTAGAGGAATCCCTGAAGAGATTTCTGGAGGAATCCCTGAAGAGATTTCTGGAGGAATCCCTGAAGAGATTTCTGGAGGAATCCCTGAAGAGATTTCTGGAGGAATCCCTGAAGAGATTTCTGGAGGAATCCCTAAAAAGATTTCTGAAGGAATCCCTGAAGAGATTTCTGGAGGAATCCCTGAAGAGATTTCTGGAGGAATCCCTGAAGAGATTTCTGGAGGAATCCCTGAAGAGATTTCTGGAGGAATCCCTGAAGAGATTTCTGGAGGAATCCCTGAAGAGATTTCTGGAGGAATCCCTGACGAGATTCCAGGAGGAATCCCTGACGAGATTCCAGGAGGAATCCCTGACGAGATTCCTGGAGGAATCCCTGACGAGATTCCTGGAGGAATCCCTGACGAGATTCCTGGAGGAATCCCTGACGAGATTCCTGGAGGAATCCCTGACGAGATTCCTGGAGGAATCCCTGACGAGATTCCTGGAGGAATCCCTGACGAGATTCCTGGAGGAATCCCTGACGAGATTCCTGGAGGAATCCCTGACGAGATTCCTGGAGGAATCCCTGACGAGATTCCTGGAGGAATCCCTGACGAGATTCCTGGAGGAATCCCTGACGAGATTCCTGGAGGAATCCCTGACGAGATTCCTGGAGGAATCCCTGACGAGATTCCTGGAGGAATCCCTGACGAGATTCCTGGAGGAATCCCTGACGAGATTCCTGGAGGAATCCCTGACGAGATTCCTGGAGGAATCCCTGACGAGATTCCTGGAGGAATCCCTGACGAGATTCCTGGAGGAATCCCTGACGAGATTCCTGGAGGAATCCCTGACGAGATTCCTGGAGGAATCCCTGACGAGATTCCTGGAGGAATCCCTGACGAGATTCCTGGAGGAATCCCTGACGAGATTCCTGGAGGAATCCCTAACGAGATTCCTGGAGGAATCCCTGACGAGATTCCTGGAGGAATCCCTAACGAGATTCCTGGAGGAATCCCTGACGAGATTCCTGGAGGAATCCCTGACGAGATTCCTGGAGGAATCCCTGACGAGATTCCTGGAGGAATCCCTGACGAGATTCCTGGAGGAATCCCTGACGAGATTCCTGGAGGAATCCCTGACGAGATTCCTGGAGGAATCCCTGACGAGATTCCTGGAGGAATCCCTGACGAGATTCCTGGAGGAATCCCTGACGAGATTCCTGGAGGAATCCCTGACGAGATTCCTGGAGGAATCCCTGACGAGATTCCTGGAGGAATCCCTGACGAGATTCCTGGAGGAATCCCTGACGAGATTCCTGGAGGAATCCCTGACGAGATTCCTGGAGGAATCCCTGACGAGATTCCTTGAGGAATCCCTGACGAGATTCCTGGAGGAATCCCTGACGAGATTCCTGGAGGAATCCCTGACGAGATTCCTGGAGGAATCCCTGACGAGATTCCTGGAGGAATCCCTGATGAGATTCCTGCAGGAATTCCTGACGAGATTCCTGGAGGAATCGCTGACGAGATTCCTGGAGGAATCCCTGACGAGATTCCTGGAGGAATCCCTGACGAGATTCCTGGAGGAATCCCTGACGAGATTCCTGGAGGAATCCCTGACGAGATTCCTGGAGGAATCCCTGACGAGATTCCTGGAGGAATCCCTGACGAGATTCCTGGAGGAATCCCTGACGAGATTCCTGGAGGAATCCCTGACGAGATTTCTGGAGGAATCCCTGACGAGATTTTTGGAGAAATCCCTGAAGAGATTCCTTGAGGAATCCCTGACGAGATTCCTGGAGGAATCCCTGACGAGATTTCTGGAGGAATCCCTGACGAGATTCCTGGAGGAATCCCTGACGAGATTCGTAGAGGAATCCCTGACGAGATTCCTGGAGGAATCCCTGACGAGATTCCTGGAGGAATCCCTGACGAGATTCCTGGAGGAATCCCTGACGAGATTCCTGGAGGAATCCCTGACGAGATTCCTGGAGGAATCCCTGACGAGATTCCTGGAGGAATCCCTGACGAGATTCCTGGAGGAATCCCTGACGAGATTCCTGGAGGAATCCCTGACGAGATTCCTGGAGGAATCCCTGACGAGATTCCTGGAGGAATCCCTGACGAGATTCCTGGAGGAATCCCTGACGAGATTCCTGGAGGAATCCCTGACGAGATTCCTGGAGGAATCCCTGACGAGATTCCTGGAGGAATCCCTGACGAGATTCCTGGAGGAATCCCTGACGAGATTCCTGGAGGAATCCCTGACGAGATTCCTGGAGGAATCCCTGACGAGATTCCTGGAGGAATCCCTGACGAGATTCCTGGAGGAATCCCTGACGAGATTCCTGGAGGAATCCCTGACGAGATTCCTGGAGGAATCCCTGACGAGATTCCTGGAGGAATCCCTGACGAGATTCCTGGAGGAATCCCTGACGAGATTCCTGGAGGAATCCCTGACGAGATTCCTGGAGGAATCCCTGACGAGATTCCTGGAGGAATCCCTGACGAGATTCCTGGAGGAATCCCTGACGAGATTCCTGGAGGAATCCCTGACGAGATTCCTGGAGGAATCCCTGACGAGATTCCTGGAGGAATCCCTGACGAGATTCCTGGAGGAATCCCTGACGAGATTCCTGGAGGAATCCCTGACGAGATTCCTGGAGGAATCCCTGACGAGATTTCTGGAGGAATCCCTGAAGAGATTTCTGGAGGAATCCCTGAAGAGATTCCTTGAGGAATCCCTGAAGAGATTCCTTGAGGAATCCCTGAAGAGATTCCTTGAGGAATCCCTGAAGAGATTCCTGGAGGAATCTCTGAAGAGATTCCTGGAGGAATCTCTGACGAGATTCCTGGAGGAATCCCAAAAGAGATTCCTGGAGGAATCCCAAAAGAGATTCCTGGAGGAATCTCTGGAGAGATTCCTAGAGGAATCCCTGAAGAGATTTCTGGAGGAATCCCTGACGAGATTGCAGGAGGAATCCCTGACGAGATTGCTGGAGGAATCCCTGACAAGATTGCTGGAGGAATCCCTGACGAGATTGCTGGAGGAATCCCTGACGAGATTCCTGGATGAATCCCTGAAGAGATTCCTGGAGAAATCCCTGAAGAGGTTCGTGAAGGACTCCCTGTAGAGGTTCCTGGAGGAATCCCTGAAGAGATTCCTGGGGGAATCCCTGAAGAGATTCTTGGCGGAATCCCTGAAGAGATTTCTGAAGGAATGTAATTATTGGTTATTGCTGTAATAAAACCAAAATTACATTCAAGTAATATCAATGCTCCATTCTGATTGATTACTTGTCGTCATTTGTTGAATATTCCAGGAACCAAATTTAATACAGTTCAGCAGGAAACTCTATAAAGGCATCCATCTCCAATACGTAATGGCTTCATTTCCCTCGAAGCTCTGCGCCTCTGTGTGTCATTTCCGACGTTCGTTCCATTCCTTCAGACGGCGGCGAGCACTCGGCTGGCATTTTTCGTGTTTCCTTGAAACGTGTAGCCTTGGTGCTGCTGCTGCTGGTGGCGCGTGTCCTTTCCACCTTCCAGTAACTGACTGACTGACTGGTCTCGGAATCCATAGAGCAAATAGCATCAATAATGCGGCCATAACAATAACATACACACAATAGCCCACGGCAGCCAGAAGCCATTTGCCTTCGATTCTCCGGCGGTGACTGCGGCGGCGGGCGACGATGAGATTCCGATCGAGAAATGGTTCTCGCTTGGGCAAGCATTATTGTGTTACATTTTTGCCCACTTACATCGCCCTTTTGAGGGATTGGCGTTGTTCGGCCATCATCTTCCACCCGAGAAAACCGAAATGGTCGTGTGAATGGTTTGTTTATGGATGGAGAATATTGTTCCCTGTCCGGATTGGGTTTCATTTTGGCCGAGGCGTTGACATTGATTGTGACGCCCCTGTGGCGGGCATTTAAGTTACCATTTACAAAAATTCTAGTTATTCTTCCGAAAACTGAAGGTAGCTTTGTTATAAGGCTTTTAAGGGCATGCTTTCAACAGAACACGTGTTCGATAAAAAAATGAACTGCGTTCGAAAAAAAATCAACGCGTTGCGATGGGCATCGAACCCTAGGCTTCAATATCGCTAGACTGACGCTTCTACACTCCAAGCTATCTACCGCGTTTAGGCGAACTGTATCTGACTCATGGTTTCCTTCTTTTGAAAAGCTTAGATGAGATTGTTGAAGCATTTTTTTTTTGTTGCTAGTCTAATTTATCTCCTAAGCTGATTGTGAACAGCCACCTTCTTTTTCTAAAAACCAAGAATGTTAATAAAATGGTGATTGTGTACCAACCATCAGCGCAAGGATTACCTGCATGTCAATAAAATATGTTAAAAATATTACCTTGTCGTAAGGGACACACACAAAGTATCTAATTGAAACCACTGTACCACCTGTGGCTTTCTGATTTCACAACACATTTTCCAACCAGACAACTCAATATTGTCCATGCTAATTAGCGGAAATCTGCTGATGATGATGTGCTTCTCCCAAACAAAGACATCTCACTCCCATATCTAGCAAGTGCTACCGGTACCTACCCAGAAGCGACCACGGTGAAAGCAACGCGTTCAAGCGATTAACGATCCGTGCCGGTGGTGGCGGCGGCGAGTGAATCCTTTCCTCATCCGGTGGGTGTTTTCCTTCACCAGTCAGTGTCGATCCAACCACACCAACCAAAACCATCCAGGTGCCATTGCCATTTTCTTTGTGTCATCAAGCTCGTACCGTTAGCGCCCATTAAACACGTGTACTTATTGTTATTATTATTTCATACAAACTAAGCTCGACGGACAGGTGCGGAATGGGGATGCCCGCCCACACTTGTAGCGCTTTTGAGGTAGGTAGTTATCGACAACAGCCGACAAAGCCCGGTCGTTGAAACCCAAACAACAAAACATGTCAAATATTTGTTTTCATACATCGGTGGTGTATCGTATGGTAAACATTCGGAGCACCTGCTGAGGAGCAACCACTTCGCGCTCTTCCGGTGGAGATAAGAATGGAGGGGTTTTCGGGCGGGAAAAGTCTTCTCAATTATCTCTACTAATCTTAGTTTGTTGTGTTTGTTGTTCACACGGTGTCTTCGTACCTGTGGTGGCAATATTAATTTAATTAATTCGATTATAAACTGGCAGTGGCAGCGGAAAACCGTGTGAGTTTTTGTTTTCTAAGAAGGAGTTAAGTTTTTGACGATACTTAGGCTTTCGATTAGGCTTGGATTCTCAAACTCACACTGTTAATAATTAATTCCAAAATTTCTTGAATTGTTGTTTTGGATTGAAAAATTTATTTGAAAAATCACATCGGAGGATGTTGCTATTGGCAGAATGGTATTATCAGGAAGTTGGCATCTCTACTCTTCCCAAGCATAATTAATCGAATGGCAGCTCTATATTCCCACATCTCCCAGAATTGTTTTTTTATTTATGTTGAACTCCCTACATGAAGCAGTTTTAAGATAGTTGAGAATAAAACGAATTCACCAAATGACTACGATGGTTAACCTAATGCTTAATTCCTTGAACTGCATGGGTTGTTCAGTATTTTTTTCCTCCCCTGTTGAAGAAATTGAGCCACTGCGTCCAATAAGTGGCATATCGTTCAGTATAGTCCACAGTAAGTTTTATCTGTGTAACGTGTACAGACTCAGACCATCCAAAACCAATGTGATATTTCCTAAAAACCTCTAGAATTTCCTTCATAGATTTCTATAGAAATTCCTCCAGAATTACATCGTAAAAGTCTCCAAGAGTCTCTTGGAGATTTCTCGTTGGCTTTCTCCAGGAATCTAGGACGCTAGACGGCATTGTTTACAGTAATATCTGTCTAGATACTTTGTTGGCTTTAACATAGTTTTACTCCAGCTGCAGCTCCGAGAATCTAGTAGATTATCATCTTCGTCGGGGTGATGTTTCTTATCCTTATTCGAACACTCAAGGTTCCCAAGACTTCTTAAACTGTGTGCAGTTTAAGCTTATCTGCTTACGAAGTAGCGACCTCTACCAGGTTCCCTGCAGAATATGTTCTTTTGTAATTCTTTCTACTGACATTCGTATTACGTGACAGGCCACTGAAGTCGGCCGTATTTTATGGTTTACGAAATATTCGCTTCTTTATACACTAGATACAACTCTTGTTTACTGTGTCTTTCCCACACATCAGTTTGCCAATTCCTACCGTTCAGAAACTACAAAAAACTTCTCGATCTGCCTCTTTTAATGTCCATGCCTCGTTACTATAGGGTTACAGGAGTTTTTTTTTTTATAAGAGCGTGTGCGTTTTCAAAGTACAGGACCTAAGTTGGTTACGCAACCCACTTATGGTCACATTTTCAGCTACAATATACAAATTATTCAACAATTGTTAAAGCATCCGTATCAACTACTTCCTTGGCATTTGAGCTGCCTCTGTCCCTACTCGAACTCATGTACTACTGCAAGTAAATGTTAGATACAGCGAAAGAACTCTAGGCAGAATCACAGAAGGCTGAAACCCCGAAAGAATTCCAAGAGGAATCCCCGAAAAAAAATAGAACAGGTATCCTTGAAATAATTCCAGGAGGAATCCTCAAAAAATTCCAACAAAAATCCCCAAAAGAATTCCAGTAGAAACACTCAAAGAAATTGAAGGAGGAACCTACGAAGGAATTCCAGGAGAAATCCCCGAATGATTTTCATGATAAATTCCCAAAGGATTTCTAGGAGGAATTTTCGAAGGAAGTTCAGGAGGAATCCTCGAAGGAATTCCATGAAGAATCGTCGGAGGAATTTCCAAAAGAATTACAGCAGAAATCCCGAAAGGAATTCGTAGAGGAATCCCTGAAGGATTTCCAGGAGAAATCCCCCAAGGATATACAAGAGGAATCATTAATGAATCTCCAGGTGCAATGCCCAAAGGATTTCCAGGAACAATCTCGCATAAATTCCAGGAGGAATTCCCGAAGGATTTTCAGGAGAAATCTCGGAAGGATTTGCAGGAGGAATTCCAGAAAGAATTTTCGAAACAATTCCAGAAAGAATCCCCGAAGGAGTTCCAGCAAGAATCTCCAAAAGAATTAGAAGAGGAATCCCCGGAAGATTTTCAGGAGGAATCCCCAAAGTTATTTTATAATAAATCCCCGAAGAAATTCCAGGATGAATCCTAGAAGGATTTACAGGAGGAATCTCTGGAGGATTGCCTGGAAAAATACCCGAAGGATTTCCAGACGGATTCTCCGAAGGATTTCCAATGGAAAAATCACTGAAGAATTATCAAGAGGAACCCCCACAGGATTTCCAGGAGGAATTCTTGAAGGATTTCTTGGAGGGATCTCAGAAGGATTTCCAGGAAGCATCCCCGAAAGAATTCCTGGTGAAATTGCAGAAGGAGATTCTGGAAGAATTCTCGTAGAAACTCAATGAGAGATCCTTCAAGGAAAATCTGGAGATATGTCAGATTGTGATTATAGTCCCAAAAAAATCCTTGAAGGGACTCCTAGAAGAATCTCTGAAAGAAATCCTGTAGGAATTCCTGATGGAACTCTTGAAGAATTCCTTGAAGTAGTTCCTGGAATCATCCCTGAATCCTCCTGGAAAAAACTTTGAAAAAACTCCTGGAGGAATCTCTAAAAGAACTTCTGAAAAAATCGTTGAAGAAATGAAGAAATCCTAGAAAAACCTTTAGAAGGAATCACCAAAGAAGTTTCTGGGAGAGTCTCCGAATTCTCCTGGAGGTATTTTTGAATCTTCGTGTAAGAATCTCTGAGGAAAATCCTGGAGAGATCCCTGAAAAACTTCTGGAGAGATATCTGAAGAAAATTTTGGAGGAATCCCTGAATGAATTCCAGATGGAATCTCTGATGAACAATCTGAACGAATCCCTGAAGTTCCTGGATGAATCTCTGAAGGAACTCCTGGACTAATCCCTGAAAAATCTTCAGCAGGAATAGACTAATCTCTAAAGGACCTCCTGTAGGAATTCCTGACAGAGCTCCAAGATCCATCCCTGATGGATCTCCTGGAGGCATCCTTGAAATCTCCTGAAAGATTTTCTGCGGAATCTTTGGAGAATGTTCTGAGAGAACTCCTGTTGGAGTATCTATGGGAACTTCTTAGGAAGTCTGATGAAACTCATGGAGGCATCCATCAATCCACCTGGAACTACTGGGAAAATTCCCGAAGGAATTCCCGAGGAGATCTCTGAAGGAGATTCAAGATCAATTCCTGAAAGAACTACTATGCTGCAGGAATCTTCGAAGAAACTTCCGGACTAATCCCAGACGTAACTTTTGTATAAATAGCTAAAGGAACTTCTAGATAAATCCTTAAAAGAACTCCTGAAAAATCCAATGAAAAAATCTATGAGGCATTTAAGAATTGCAAGAGGAATCCCCGAAGGAGTTTTGGGAGCAATCCCAGAAGAAATTTCAGGAGAAATTTCTAAAAGAGTTTCTGGAGGAATCCTTGAAGAGACTCCCGCAGAACTTACTGAAGCAACTTCTGTGGTAATTCCTGAAGGAATTCGAGGAGGCATCGCATGAGGGGCTCCTACACGAACTCTTAATGGAACTCCTGGAAGCATCCCTGAATTCTCCTGGAAAGATCTCTGAAAGAACGTCAATAGAAATTACTGATTAGAATTCTAGTGGAGTTCTTGAAAGAACTCCTAGATGAATCTCTCAAGGAAGGCCTGGACTATTCCCTGAAGAAACTCCTTGTAGGAATCCCTGAATGAACTCCAGAAGGAATCTCTGAAGGGCTCCTAGGCTAATCCCTGAAAGACCACCTATAGGAATCCCTGAAGAAACTTCTGAATGAATCTTGTTGAAACTGAAAAGATCTCTGCATGAACTCCTGGAGAAATCCCTGAAGAATTCCCAGTCAGAATATTTGAGGGATCTTCCGAAAGCATCCCTGATGAAACTCCTAGTGGCATCCTAGAAGAATCCTTCAGGATAAATCTTTAAAGAAACTGCTGGAGACATCTCTGAAGGAACTCTTGAAGAGATCTTCAAAGACACTTCAGAGAAATATTTGATTGGAATTTTACAAGAATTTTTGAAGAAATTTTAGGAGGAATCTTAGAAGGATCTCATGTAGGAATCTCCGAAGAAACAAAAAAAAAATTTCAAATGTTTAACAGTAAATTTGAAATAGTATCACCCTGCTCCAAAGTCAAAAGCGATGTAGAATCTTCGTTTGCGACCCGAAAGCTTTATGTTGATTCTCCCTGCGTTGCCCAATAAGTTTTACCGGAAAACCATGTTCTGGCATTATCTATCTATGTTTATTTCACTGAATCTTACGCTGAATCTCTCAAATATTCTGACTGGAAATTCTTCAGGGATTTCTCCAGGAGTTCATGCAGAGATCTTTTCAGTTTTAACAAGATTCATTCAGAAGTTTCTTCAGGGATTCCTTTAGGTGGTCTTTCACGGATTAGTCTAGGAGTCCTTCAGAGATTCCTTCTGAAGTTCATTCAGGGATTCCTACAAGGAGTTTCTTCAGGGATTAGTCCAGGCCTTCCTTGAGAGATTCATCCAGGAGTTCTTTCAAGAATTCCACTAGAATTCTAGTCAGTGATTTCTATTGGCGTTCTTTCAGAGATCTTTCCAGGAGAATTCAGGGATGCCTCCAGGAGTTCCATTAAGAGTTCGTTTAGCAGCCCCTCCTGCGATGCCTCATCGAATTCCTTCAGGAATTACCACAGAAGTTGCCTCAGTAAGTTCTGCGGGAGTCTCTTCAAGGATTCCTCCAGAAACTCTTTTAGAAATTTCTCCTGAAATTTCTTCTGGGATTGCTCCCAAAACTCCTTCGGGGATTCCTCTTGCAATTCTTAAATGCCTCATGGATTTTTTTCATAGAATTTTTCAGGAGTTCTTTTAAGGATTGATCTAGAAGTTCCTTTGGGTATTCATACGGAAGTTCCGTAGAGATTAATTCTGAAAAGATGATAAGGTTGGAAGTTGTTTTCCTGAAATTTACCTTCTAATTTTAAATGTTATAGATGTTGCATAAGTGTGTTGGTGCTGATATGTCAATTTGGTTGAAGGAAACAAGTGCAAAGAAGTTTTCTATACAATACTGCTATAATGTAATGGTAACATTTTGTACTTTCCTGACAATTTCTTGGCAATCCAACCTCTCTTCCACCAAGCACAACCAGTTTTGCCCAGGAACAAAATAACGAAGAGCTCTTAATTGAATCAACGACAACGATTCCTTCGGTTTCGGATAACAGATTCCGATCACATCTTGCTATCGTCATAAAGTTTGGCAAACACGCATTCACCCGACCCGAGGTTCGTTCGTTCGTTCCTACGTGTCTGGCCCGGCGTGGCGGTGGCGGCGGTCCTTTCAGGCGAGGTGCAAAAGGAAATGAACTCTATGCTACCTGCCAGCCACGCAGTCAGTGTTTGCGAAGCCCCAACTTGGAGTCCCTCCTGGTCGTCGATGGGGAACGGAACGACGAACGCAAAGGACCGGCGAGGGTACAATTATAGGAATTTAAAATTAGAAGAAGAAAATTGAGAATTTCGGGACTCGTTTTCGGTGGAGCGATCCTTGAGAGAGATATCCCATCAGACAGTCAATTTCCGTAATCGTTCGTCGTCGTCGCTTTCGGCTTTCGCCTTCGCAGCCGGGCTCTCGACTTGGCGATGTCCCTCTTCCCGGAGTACTCTGACTGAGGGAGACCGGTTAACCTTTGTTGTTTGCCTTTTTCCACCCCAAATTAGAGGGTTGCTGCTGTTGCCACTTTTCCCGGAGAAGAGCTCCCCGGCGGGAACGAACAACGGCGCGCGCGGCAAGGAATTGGATTGCCACGAATTTTGATAAAACTGTTCGTCGTTCCCTCCTGCCTGCGCTGCCACACCTTGGGTGTACAAAGTTGGAAGCTTTCGGGAAAAGTTTCCCGTTCTTTGTTATGGCGGTGTCTTGAGCTGCGTTGCAAAGCTTATAGCTCGTCTTCGCGGATTAGAACGCCAAATGTGCAAATCTCTTCTCGAGTGCCCGCTGTAGGGGGACAAAAGTTAAGAAAGTTTTGACGATTGTATAAACAAATGGAAATTGTGATGGTGGTTGGTGTGCTGAAAAAGCGAAAGCCGTTCTGGTAGTTGAATTTGACTGGCCGTGACTACTGGCTTAAGAAAGCGTATTTCCATTACTTTATTAGTGAAGGAATCGTTTCAGAAAGCTAAACATCTTGAATGGCAGTAGGTTCTCCAGGATTACGATACATAATCCAATGGAAAAAATGTGTGGCATAAAACGATAACACTACAGCCTGTTCTTGTAGATTGACCATATGGAAAGAATTTAAAGAATCTGGCGAATTGGAGCCTTCTTAACCTCATCCAGTGTTGGTGGTTCCACTATTCCACCTCACGCTAAAACCGCTCAGCACTAAAGTGCATAATTTTCTGACTTCACCAAAAATGTGTAACCCTTACACATTCACAAAATCAGCTCCTGCGTCCACAAAATCGTGAAATTCGCAAAAATGTTTGTACGGCAATCTTACTTACCTTACCGGTCAGGCTAAGGCCGGGGTGGCCTCTGCTGTACATAGTAGCCGTCTCCATTCCACTCGGTCCATGGCTGTTTGTCTCCAGTTCCGCACTCTGCGTAGGGTCCGCAGATCGTCCTCCACTTGGTCGACCCACCTAGCTCGCTGCGCTCCACGTCTTCTTGTACCGGTCGGATGACTCTCGAGAACCATTTTAGTCGGGTTGCTATCCGACATCCTGATGACGTGACCCGCCCACCGTAGCCTCCCGATTTTCGCGGTATGGACGATGGTTGGTTCTCTCAGCAGCTGATGCAGCTCGTGGTTCATTCGCCTTCTCCAAGTCCCGTCTTCCATCTGCACTCCGCCGTAGATGGTACGCAACACCTTCCGTTCGAAAACTCCAAAGGCGCGTTGGTCCTCTGCACGTAGGGTCCATGTTTCGTGCCCATAGAGGACGACCGGTCTAATCAGCGTTTTGTAGATGGTTAACTTCGTGTTACGGCGAACTTTGTTCGATCGTAGAGTTCTGCGGAGTCCAAAGTAAGCACGATTTCCTGCCACAATGCGCCTTTGAATTTCTCTGCTGGTGTCGTTGTCGGCGGTCACCAGTGAGCCCAAGTACACGAATTCTTCAACCGCCTTGATTACATCACCGTCGATATGAATTCGGGGTGGCGGGCGCGGTGATTCCTCCCTGGAGCCCTTTGCCATTATGTACTTTGTCTTCGACACATTAATGACTAATCCGATTCGCCTGGCTTCACTCTTTAGTCGGTTGTACGTTTCCGCCATCGTCTCAAATTTACGAGCAATAATATCAATATCATCGGCGAAACCAAGCAGCTGAACGAATTTCGTGAAAATCGTCCCACTCGTGTTTATCCCCGCTCTTCTTATTACACCCTCCAAAGCAATGTTGAACAGCAAGCACGAAAGACCATCACCTTGCCGTAACCCTCTGCGAGATTCGAAGGGACTCGAGAGTGTCCGTGATACTCGAACTACGCACATCACTCGATCCATCGTCGCCTTGATCAACCGTATCAGTTTATCCGGGAATCCGTATTCGTGCATAATCTGCCATAGCTGTTCTCGATCGATTGTATCATACGCCGATTTGAAATCGATGAACAAGTGATGTGTGGGCACGTTGTATTCGCGGCATTTCTGCAACACCTGGCGGATGGCGAACATCTGGTCCGTTGTAGCGCGTTCACCCATAAATCCAGCCTGATATTGCCCCACGAACTCTCTTGCAATCGGTGATAGACGGCGGCATAAAATTTGAGAGAGTATCTTGTAGGCAGCGCTCAGTAGTGTGATCGCGCGGTAGTTCCCGCAATCTAACTTGTCGCCCTTTTTGTAGATGGGACACACGATACCTTCCATCCATTCCTCCGGTAATACTTCCTCCTCCCAAATCTTGGTAATGACCCAGTGTAGTGCTCTCACCAGTGCTTCTCCACCGTATTTTAGAAGCTCGCTTGGTAGTTGATCTGCTCCAGCGGCTTTGTTGTTTTTCAACCGGCCAACCTCCTCCTCAATCTCGTGAAGGTCAGGGGCCGGAAGTCTTTCGTCCTGTGCACATACTCCCAGATCTGTTACCACGCCACCTTCGGTACTTGCAACGTCGCCATTGAGGTGCTCATCGTAATGCTGCCGCCACCTCTCGACCACCTCACGCTCGCTCGTGAGAATATTCCCGTGATTATCTCGGCACATGTCGGCTTGTGGCACAAAGCCTCTGCGCGAGCGGTTCAGCTTCTCGTAGAACTTTCGTGTGTCCTTAGCGCGGTACAGCTCTTCCATCGCTTCGCGATCTCGTTCTTCCTGCTGGCGCTTCTTCATCCGGAAGACTGAGTTCTGCCTGTTCCGCGCCTGTTTGTAACGTGCCTCATTCGCTCTCGTACGGTGTTGCAGCATTCTCGCCCATGCTGCATTCTTCTCGTTTTTCAACTGTTCACATTCGCCGTCGTACCAGTCGTTTCTGTGATTCGGAGTCGCGAAGCCTAGTGCTGTAGCCGAGGTACTACCTATGGCGGATCGGATGTCCCTCCAGCCATCTTCAAGTGTAGCTGCGCGAAGCTGCTCTTCCGTTGGTAGGGCCACTGCTAACTGCTGCGCGTAGTCTTGAGCCACTTCTACATTACGAAGTTGCTCGATGTTGAGCCGCGGCGTTCGACTTCGACGCGTGGTGATAACTGTCGAAAGTTTTGAGCGCATGCATACAGCGACTAAGTAGTGATCCGAATCAATATTCGCACTGCGGTATGTGCGGACGTTGGTTATATCTGAGAAGAATTTACCGTCGATTAGAACGTGGTCGATTTGGTTTTCTGTTTGTTGGTCGGGTGATCTCCAGGTGGCTTTGTGGATATCTTTGCGGGGGAAGAAGGTGCTTCGGACTACCATACCACGGGAGGCTGCAAAGTTTACGCATCGCTGGCCGTTATCATTCGATACGGCGTGCAGGCTGTTTCGCCCGATTACCGGTCTGTACATTTCCTCCCTTCCTACCTGCGCGTTCATGTCGCCGACAACGATTTTCACGTCACGCGGCGAGCAACCATCGTATGTTTGCTCTAACTGCGCGTAGAACGCTTCTTTCTCGTCATCGGGTCTCCCTTCGTGTGGGCAGTGGACGTTAATGATGCTGTAGTTGAAGAAACGGCCCTTAACTCTCAACATGCACATCCTTGCGTTGATCGGCTGCCACCCGATCACACGTTGTCGCATCTTGCCCAACACTATAAATCCTGTTCCCAGTTCATTGGTGGTGCCACAGCTTTGGTAGAAGGTAGCCGCTCGATGCCCGCTTTTCCACACTTTCTGTCCAGTCCAACAAAGTTCCTGCAACGCCACGATGTCGAAGTTGCGGGGATGTAGTTCGTCATAGATTATCCTGTCACATCCTGCGAAACCTAGTGACTTGCAATTCCATGTTCCAAATTTCCAATCGTAGTCCTTATTTCGTCGCGTGGGTCTTTGCCGATTGTATCGAGTCGTATTTTCTCCTATGTTATTCGCAATGGGGATTTTTACGGGTGGCTTATTGGGCCTACGCCAACACTCCTGTCTCGCCGGAGGGCCATCGTGCCAGTTCTGTTTAACGTCCCAACCAACACTGGGACGACCACGCTGATGGGGCTACCACCTTGGATCTAGCTGGGCGTGGTGCAGCGTTTCTTACTCAGCCGCTAGATGCCAGAACAGACGCTGTTTGAGCCGCACCTCCTTGGTGAACAGACACTCGGATCGTACCTCCTCAATCTAGCTGAAGTCAGAAGGACAACAGTGCCCAGGCTGCACTACCATCTAAGCACACAACTCTTAGCTGGCGGTCTTTGTCATCGCTTGACCCGTGGAAGCATGAGGTAGGGACTTGTGAGGACCAGAGCTATATTGGACGCTCTCCTTATCGACTCACCGTTTTGCAGCCCTTGTACGGCAATCTAGCTAGTTTTAATAGTGACCTTGGTAAACAAAAAAATATCGGCATTTCGCATCTAGAAGAGTGTACGAGCTGTTTTGTGAATGTGTAACTGTTACACATTTTTGGTGTGGTCTGGAAGTTATGCACTTATGTGTAGGTCTTACACATTGTAGGTCCTGAGCGGTCTTAGCGTACTGGCTCCTGGCTGCCAGAATTGGTTTGTCTATCATCATATTTGCTTTTCGTCCATTGACCGTGGTGGGCACTGGCGCAGTCTTGTGCCGCGTACCATAGATAATTACATAAAATCTCCGCATACCATTCCGACTCATGCTTTCAATGGCATTCTTTCCGTGCTGCCGGTTCTTGATTCAGTGGATTCGTTTTTTTACCGCTCTTCGTCGTACCAACCATAACTTTCTGATAGTACTGTGCAGCAACTCAATTTTTTGCGACTACTAGACTACTAGTGATCCGAATCAATGTTCGGGCCTGTTGAACCTCACCTCACCATCTATGACGTCCGAAAAAAGTCGCACGTCGACCAGGACACGGTTTATCTGAGAGCAAGTGTCATCACTAGCGTGTCTTTTGCTGTTGATTGTTGTTTAAATTGTTCGATCGAGAAACTTTTACCAAGCCAGGACTTTCTCAATGTCTGGAGATGCTTGTTTTGAAGTGCATCATGCTTCTACCAAGAATCCGTAATATTCTCAAAGAACGACTACCATTTGATCCGTCCTGTCTTTGACACTCGTTTGTCTACCACGCCGCCAGCTGAGGAGCTTCCAATGCACACACACTTCGTGGTATGATTCAGTGGAAAATAACTACAAAGATTTTCGCTACCACGGCAAATCATCCGGCGGCATTGCGTTTCGAAGTGTGTTTCCAAAAAAAAAAAATCTAGAAGCAAATGCTTGCTCGTTGTTATAAACCTCACCGGAATTGTGCACGATAATGGTTACGCGCGTCAACATTCGTATCCACAGTACAAACAACAACGCCTGGCAACACTGTCTGCGCGGCACCGATACACAAAGAAATAAATGAAGAATGAGCTTGCGCTTCTTGAGTCCTGCCAGTGTCAGTCAGCCAGGAGGAAAATGTTAAATTGGATACACCTTGGCATTATCTCATTAAGTATTCTGACTGGCTGGTGGGATCGAGAGAACCCACGTCCCGACAGCTTCCTCCTCAGAACAGAGAGGGAAGCCGGGCGAAAGTGGCCGACAGGTGGCTACTGGTGTGGCAAAACACCTTTGCTAAGCTGTTAAGCAGCACACTAAGGAGGGGACGGAGGTGTGCGATGGAAACGGAAGGAAAATTGACGTCGTACCTCCGATTCGAAATCTTTTCTTTGTTTGGGACACATAATCCGTGGGATGTGCTCCACGAGAGGACACGCGACAAGGATGGTGGAAAAGAACGAAAATTGGGGTTTTTCCAAGGATGGCAAATTTTTGTCGGAAGACACCGTTGCCACTTCCCGAGAGAGTGTCTAAATTTAGGAGAAAAGGCTCCCGAAACGAGCGTCGGTCGCGTCGTCGTCCTTCGCACTGCTGCTAGGTTCAAGTGCTTTATTGGCTTTGCTAATTATTCGTGGCCCTGTAGCCGTTTGGATTCATTAGAAATGTGATATTATTCAAAATTAATTGGATGGATCCCGGGCTGTGGAAAGCAATTCTTTGCGAAGATCGAAATCAATTACTGATAAATAATTTCAATTGCTAGAATCAACAAGCTGGTCAGACGAAGGACAGTTCTAGTATTTCGCGATTCCAACGATAAAAGCAACGGTACCTACAGACGAAGATACAGGGGATGGCCAAAATGTTTGGGATAGACAACTTTTTTTCTCTCACAAAAAAATTCAACATGCTATAACTTTTCGTAGAGTGCATCAAAAAATCTCAAATTTTGACTGTTTATCAACATGTTATATGTGCATCACTGGTACAAAATTGTGCTCGATTGATTAAACTTTCGCAAAGTTGTAACTGTTCTGGTGAAACACCTTTTTTTAGACAACTCATTTTTGAGCTGTCATATCTCGGAAACCAGTGAACCGAATTGAATGAAATTTTGAACGTACACTAACAGTATACAGATGCTTCACAAACTATTAAAACATAGATAGTTTTTGAACGTTGAAAAAAGTTATCATGGGTTGTCACTTTTTGGATTTTTCTCGAAAAAATGTAATTTTTTTACATCAATGTCAATAAATTTTAGTGTTGATGTCCAAAGATTTTCCGCTTCTGTGCTCAAGTTATCTCTAATCAGATATAATAGAGCCTATTTAGATTGAAGAAAGAACACATTTAGCAATTTTTGTATGGTATTGTAAATTTGACTTATTTTCTTCTATATGGGTAAAAATTTCAACCCGGTATAACTTAATTCGTCGTTAGAAAATATTACATTTTATAACGTTGTATTAAGTATCAATATATTGTTCATAACCGTTAAAAAAATCATTCAATTCGGTTCACTGGTTTCCGAGATATGACAGCTCAAAAATGAGTTGTCTAAAAAATAGTGTTTTACCCGAACGGTTCTAACTTCGCGAAAAATTATTCAATCGAGCCCAATTTTGTACCAATCATGAACATATAACAGGTTGATAAACAGTCAAAATTTGAGATTTTTTGATGCACTCTATGAAAAGTTACAGCATGTTGAATTTTTTTGTGGGAGAAAAAAAGTTGCCTATCCCAAACATTTTGGCCACCCCCTGTAGAGTTCAATTACCTCGCTACCCACCACCATTGGGAATCAACGTTCTTACCTCCGTTCGATTAAGTCGATGAAAAATGTGATTCGTTCTTCAGTCGGTGTGGAACCTTTTTACTGGTTTCGGGTTTACTCACCGGAATTCTACTGATGAGGGTTTACTTACTTTTTGCAGGTACGAGTACTGGAGAAGCAACAGCTATAGACTACGAGTTTGGTGAACTTGTAAAGAGAGCACTACAGTAAAGGCATCGCACTCTCGTGTTGTGCGAACAACTAACTCTGCTGATGGAAGTTATAAGATTTAGCAATAAAATTGTACTTCTAAGTGCTACATCAGCAACAGCACTGAATTTTTACATAACGTCAAAATAACGTGGAACCATTTCCGAAAGCCTGGAAGATATTTCCAGAACCTCAAAGTCAGTGCCGCAAGTGCCAGCAGTCACGAAACGAGTCATTGCGCCATGGATACTAGATTAATAATTTGTGGTGGTACTTCTTATGCTAATTTATTGTCTGTTGCAAAAAAATGCAGAAAATCTAGTTCGATTTTTTTTAATAATAAGTCAATCTTTTAGAATTGTTGAGAGAAAATTTTAACTTACTCTCTAGACACAACTCACAGGATGTCTATCCGTCTCGGGAAATACACAAGAAATTGTGACATGCACCTGGAATAGTCCTTATGTTTCCTGGGTCGTATTGCGTTGCGTGGTAACGAAGTAATTCGAAGATTGCTTACTGATAATTGTCATGTTCAAAACTTTAATTCTTTTACTCCAATTGCTAACGGACTGCTATTTGGGAAGGAACAGCTATCCAATCGGAGGGTGAAGTAGAAAAGACATGAAAACTTCCATTGTCGGTCACGCTCATGTTCTCCGTTCACGAGGATAGGAAAGGATACGATGATATGACACCTTCTTTACGAAAGGCCAGCGACTCATTGACGCCCTCATAGGGATGAGGTCAAGAAGGCTCCCATAAACCTTGAAAGAATCCAGGAAGAATCCCGGCAGAAATCTCTGAGAGATTTTTAAGATGAGTTCCTGAAAGAATTCTGGAGGAGTGCACAAAGGTATAACTGTAGGAATCCCTGGAGAAATCCAGGAAAAAAAATCCTAGAAGAATCTCTGACGGAATCCCTAAAAGATTCTTGGAGAAAAAATACAATATTTCGGAAGGTTTCCTTGAAAAATTATCTAGAGAAATTCATGAAGGAAATCGGGGAAGAATCGATGGAGGAATGATGGGAAAATTTCTAAACGATTCTCTTAAATAATGCATGCTGGAGAAATCAACTAAAGAATGCTTGGACTTTTACTTTATCACACCAGGAGAAATTTCAGAAGAATTCCTTGAGAAAATCTTGGGAGAATCCCCACAAGAAATCCAGAAGAAATTCTCAAATCTTTATGTTTCCTAGATCGTATATGAGCTTGAGCTTGATTGGCCGCCCGCAGTTGCTACTCCAGCATCGCCAGAACAGCCAACACTCACACAAGGAACCAATGAGATAACTGCTTGGGACTAACAGGAATCTTCAGTGTGTGAGCGTTGGTGGTCGTGTATTTTTAGGCGACAATGGCGCCTGCTGCGTCAGGTTGCAGGTCAATGGGGAAGGGGAGGGAAGTGATGATTGCAATCGCTTGCCCGCATCAGGCCGTTGAATCCTCTGCGCCTGCACAAGGTCATGCGGATGTTGGAGTGTTGGTGGGAAATGTTCATTTTTGGCACATGGATCATGCATTGGTGCAAGGATGCCAGGCGTAAAGCGATAGATTGGGTGAAGATTACTGTGAAGTGGCACAGTCCGTTTGGTTGCATAACTTGTAGGCGTTATATGATTGATTGACACTGTACTGTGATGAAAGTTGGAAGGAAGGGAAATGGCTTTTTTTTCAATCCGTTTCTGGTTCTAGCGATCACTACGAACATACGAATATACATGAGATGTATATGTAGGAGAGAGAGAGAGAGAGTGAGAGAGAAAGTAGATAGAAAGATACAAAGTAGGAGGAAAGGGTCGAGCCAGGGATTGAACCCAGGACCTTCTGCATATGAATCAGAAGCGGTAGCCACTAGACCACCAAGCACGTCACACTTTCTGTTTCCTAGATCGTATTGAGGATAAACTTATCTTGAATTGATTAATTACATAAAAAATCACATATGTTGATAGATGTTATCAACATATGTTGATTAGATCAATCCAAATGTGAACTTAGTGTTCATATATTAAAAAAAAATGATTACGAGTTCAATTTGCTAGGTTGTTTTTGAAAAACTAGCCCACAAACCATTTTTTTATGTTATGTTAGTTTCAGAACTAATTGTTTGAAGTTGTGAAAAGAAAATTCTTTTTTTTTTTTCCTATTCCGCCATTCTGGGCCTTCAGGGTTACCTTTTTGGATTCCTGCTAGGATTTTTTCATGAATTCACGCTAGGATTTCTTAAAGAATTCTCACTGGAATCCTTCAAGCAATTTTTGCTGGGATTCCTCCAGGACTTTTTTCAAGTATTTCTCCGGAGATTTTATCCAGTAATTTCACCTGAAATATTTTATGAAATATTATGGAATGTTTTTATGGATTTTTTCTTAGTTAAATTTCTTTCAATATCCAGGAAGTCCCAATGGGATAGATTCCGGCTGAGATTCCTGTAGCAATTCTTGCTGGAGTTACTCCACTGGAAAATCCTCCAGGAATTTCTCAAGGGATTTTCATGAATTTCTCCATAAACTCCTTTTGGGATTCTACTAGAAAATTGTCAGAGACTTCTTCAGAGGTTTCTGTAGAGAATCCTGTAGGGATTTTTAAAACAAGCTCCTAGAGGCATCTGTGACGTGATTCTTTAACACATTTGAGATAGATTTGCTGACTACTTCGAATGTTTGTAGTCAGTATTGTACTCTTCAAGTCCGCTCTCTAATATTGCTGAGTACATTCTTTCTTTACACATTTACACATTAACTTTTTTGTAGTTCACCTTGAGAACTCTTCAGAATTGGCGTTCAAGATTTTTGATTTTATTTTATTACTAACAAATCGTAATACCGATGTCCGTGTGTCTGCTGGCAAGCAAAACTCAAACTCCGCCTGTCTTGACGCTGTCTTCCTGGTATGTACAGGGGGTGGCCAAAAAGTTTGGGATAGGCAATTTTTTTTCTCACAAAAAAGTTCAACAAGCTGTAACTTTTCATAGAGTGCATCAAAAAATCTCAAGGTTTGACTGTTTATCAACCTATTATACAAGGGATGTACAGTGGGAAAAATCGACCCAAAAAACGGATCTTTTAACGCCGCTGGTTTCGGTACGTGAAGTTAATCATTTCTGACGTAAAAAAATACGAGAAATCGATTGGTGCTAAATTCATTCACCGCACGGCACGGAAAGTGGTCCATTTTACCCCATTTTGCCCTTTTTTTCATACAAAAAGAGATTCAAAATGTACTTTTCAACAACTAACACGACTGTAGATCGTTGAAAATAGCTGCAGGTGTAATTAGAGATTAAAAGCAATCATAAACATATATGAAAGATCCTTTTAAATGCTTATTTTGCCCCATATGCCCCAACAACTGCTGGAAATTGTGAATTTTACATAATTATGAATGGATTTTTAAGGTTACTGATTTGAATTTGTTTTTTTTGCATAAACAAAAAACGCTAGATCTATTATTACCAGAATCATCTTCAGTAGTTGTCCAATTTGCCCCATTTTGTCCTATTATCATAGAAAAATGAGAGTTGAATTGCATTTATAAAAAACAGATACTGCTATGGAACGTTGAAATTAGGTTTAGTTGCAATTGGAAGCTAACAGTTATCATACGTATATATGAAAGATACATGCCCCTAAAACTGCTGGATGATAACATTTTTTGTATTGTTTTGTAATGTCACTGGTTGCAAAACACGAAGTCCTGGATTTTTTTTATATATTCAAATACGGTTTATCGATTGGCTTTAGAATCATTCTCGAGAGGGTACAAATAGCTGTCCATTTTACCCCAAATTGCCCTGATTTGTTGTCGGCTCATGAATGAATTGATTTTCCGCATTTGCTTATGTGTGAATTGATGAACTTTTGGTACTGAAACCAATGTAATCTAAAGGACAGTTAAAAATATGACTTTGGGGAATTCAGGGTATAATACGCATTAATCTTTATCTTAATTTGTGGTAAATATGCAAACGACAGTTACTGAATAAATGAGGCTTCTTGAATATTGATAATTTCGTGCTTTAAGATGCCCTATTTAATCAGTTTAGCGCATATTAGACATATTTTATGAAATGCTTATTATTCTCCACCAAAAGCTTATATTATAGAAAAAGTCATATATATGTCTTTTTGATAACATTGGTTTCAGTACCAATGCTAATAAGGGGAATTAATTTATTCATTACATGACAAAAAATCAGGGCAAATTAATTTATTCATCACATGACAAAAAATCAGGGAGAATTGGTGTGAAATGGACAGCTATTCATACCATTCCGAGAATGGTTCGAATATAAATCGATAAGCCGCATTTGTATATATCAAAAATGATCCAGGACTTCATGTTTTGCATCCAGCAACATAACAAAACCATAAAAAATATGTTATTATCCAGCAGTTTTAGGGGCATGTAGGGTAAAATAGGAAAAATATCTTTCACATATGCGCATGATAACTGTTAATTTCTCATTGCACCTAAAACTAATTTCAACGTTCCATAGCAGTATTTGTTTTTCATAAATACATTTTAAATCTCATTTTTTCAAGAGTATAGGGCAAAATAGGGCAAATCGGAAGATGATTCTGGTGATAATAGATCTAGCGTTTTTTGTTTATGCCAAACAAATCAACTTGAAATCAATAACATTAAAAATCCACTCATAATTAGGAAAAAAAAAGGTGGATATCCAACAGTTGTTGGGGCACATGGGGCAAAATAAGCATTTAGAAGGATCTTTTATGTATTCTTATGATTGCTACTAACTTCCAATTACACCTGCAGCTATTTTCAATGATCTTTAGTCGTTTTGGTTGTTTGAAAGTACATTTTGATTTTTTTTGTATGAAAAAAGGGCAAAACGGGACAAAATGGACCACTTCCCGTGCCGTGCGGTGAATGAATTAGGCACCAATCGATTTCTCGTATTTTTTTACGTCAGAAATGGTCAACTTCACGTACCGAAACCAGCGGCGTTAAAAGATCCGTTTTTTGGGTGGATTTTTCCCACTGTGGGATGGCCAAAATGTTTGGCATAGGCAACTTTTGTTCTCTCACAAAAATGTTCAACATGCTGAAACTTTGTTTGTTCACCTATTATATGTGCATGATTGGTACAAATTTGAGCTCGATTGGTGTTCTGGTAAAACACTATTTTTTAGACAACTAATTTTTGAACTGTTATATCTCGGGAACCAGTGAACCGAATTGAATGAAATTTTAAACGTTTATCAACAATATATTGATACTTGATACGACGTCATAAAATGTATTATTTTCTCACAACGAGTCAAATTTACAATATCACATAAAAATTAATAGAAGTGTTCTTCCTTCAATCCAATTAGACTCTTATATATCAAATTGGAGATATCTTGAGAACAGAAGATAAAAATCTTTGGATATCAAAACTAAAATTTATTGATATTGATGTAAAACATTTATTTTTTTCGAGAAAGTCCAAAAAGTGTCAGTGCATCATAACTTTTGTCAACGCTCAGAAAGTACTTATGTTTTAATAACTTGTGAAGCATCGTTGATAAACGTTTAAAATTTCATTCAATTCGGTTCACTGATTTCGGAGATATAACAGTTCAAAAATTAGTTGTCTAAAAAATGGTGTTTTACGAGAACGGTTATAGCTTCGCGAAAGATTAATCAATCGTGCTCAAATTTGTAACAATGATGAACATATAATAGGGTGCCAAACAGCAAAAATTTAAGAGTTTTTGATGCACTCTATAAAAAGATACAGCTTGTTGAACTTTTTGGTGAGAGAAAAAAAACGTTGCCTATGCCAAACATTTTGGCCACCCCCTGTATGTAATTATCGAGTTAAAAAAAAAATCCAATATTGAAACATTATAACAGATGCTTACGAAAATAATGGCAAATTTTCGTCGGAAATCATTGCAGTTTATTTTTTGCTGCGATTAGTTTTTCATATTTATTTTGTATAGGTTAAGCAATATTGACGAGCGAAGGTTTTTTTGAGCCCCTTTCTTGATTATGGACTATGGTTTTACGAAGAAGTGGTATATATTACTTTTATTGCTCTTCTCTGTGTTGAATCACATGACAGAACTTTTTTTTTAATCTGTATTAACGAAATTTTTAGCCCTAGGCTAGTTCATCTCGGGACCCACGCTTTACTTCCCTTCCGAAGGAGTAACTCACATTTTGTGAGTTTGTCGGGAGTGGGATTCGATCCCAGGACCTCGGCGTGATAGTCAAGTGTTTTAGGCATCACACCAGATCCGCTCCACAGGGGATTGTGTCGTATTTTCGTCTATCTAAGCACCGACCAATAATGATCGATATTATTCTTGCCATTCGCCTTACGTCTCGTGGCCAAATTGGTCACGTGCTTTAACCATCCAACCAGGTCCGCTTCATATGACAGAACTTTAATTCAGCATCTGTATCCAATGCAGACAATCCCATTGGATCCTTCTAAAACAAAGACTTTGGATTCCATTTTTGCCTCTCTAGGGAGTGTACTGCAGATGTTTACGACCGAATCAACAACGCATCAATAAAATCCGGTAACCGCGCCGTACTGTTTATCTTCACGAATAACACGCTGCGTTCTCACAAAGGAATTGCGCGCGAAATCGACAACGGGAAGTGTTGAACGTGCCGATTTGAATCCTTCCATACCTCTCCGGGGCGCACAGTGGTCCGGATTTAGAAATACATGATCAAAATTATCTTATAGTAGCCCACCAAAGTGAAAGAGCTCGTTGATTGTTTTGAGCAAAAATTAGGTTATTATTAATCTTTAGCTTATTGGTGCTGTAACAAAATAAAAAATCAATATTTTCAATTTTTGTAAAAGCTGCCCAATGCAGCTGCCAGCTTTTCAGTCAATTTTTCAACCATAGAGACATTACAGACCATAGTGAGGCGCAATCTATACGCAACAGTCTTCCCATGGTTGTAAATACCATTCTGGACGGTTTCAGTTCAGAAGCTGTGCTCTAGTACATCGGAATCTTAGCGCCGAAAATCGAATTCAACTTTCGTAGATAAGCTTTTTTACTGCCCAATGTTGCTTGTTCTCGATTCCTCGTCACGCAAGCCCTAGCAAAAAAAAACGGGGAAACAGCTACCCACTTCACAAAATCCATCTCCTGCCGACTGACTGACTGACTGGTTCTGCGTGCTCTTTTCGTTTTTCCTTTTTTATTCGAGAATATCAGCTAGCTTTTTTTTTCTTCTAGAGACCGAACAACGACGCTGTTCGGGAGCTGTAAAAACTTAGATAAAATATTAAAACAGCACTAAAATGTTTACTCCAACAACTCGGGCTGCCGGAGGGCCCTCCGTTGGCTGCACCAGAAGCAGTGCCGAGTGAGGATAAAGAAGGTGGTGAAGTGATAGTCGTGTGTTTCGAAATTGGAAACAAGAAGCAGCAGCGGAAGCAGTACAATTTCGAGCTGGAAAGATGGTTCACGATTACTTGAAAGGGATTCTGATGCTAGGAGTAGTTTACAGTGGGGTTCGTTTTTGCAGGTCTTCCGAAGAAGTCTAATTCATCCGTATTTTCTTCATTTTCTTGGGCTTTTGTACCTATCACATGATATAGAAATGCAAAAATGAGCAATTACCAAAAAAATATCAGTTGATAACTGTGGAATTGCTTGTAGAACATTGAATCTGAGCCTGCTCCTCAAAGTATTAACACAAAACTAACATATTCTTTCAAGAAACTTTAAGTAACTTTAACTTTAAGAGATATTAAAGTGAATAATCTGAGATTACAAGAAAAGTTTAAAATTCGAACAGAGTAACTAATTATATTATCAGTAGTGTAATAAGCCTTGTCTTCTCCAATCCGCGTAACACCGAATCCAACTGTCCGTTGTTGTAGAAATTTTCCGCTTTGATTCAAGCGAACCACGAAAAATAAACAAGAACTTTGGGCTCTTGTTTCAGCGGAAATTTGGTTGTTATTTTTCCTCGACACCCGAAGAAAGTGACGCTGATGATGATGGTCGTCGTATCCTACACATTGCCTTCCTGCCTGCCTGCCTGCTTGCTTGCTGTTACTAAGTGCAAGGAATCAAGAGCGGATCTGTGTGCCATGCCATTGAGCTAAAGCGATGGTTACCAATTGGTGCCGATATTGCTGCTAAAGAAGAGCGCCACTGTTCAGTGCGTGAAGTCTCGGTGATGGAGAAGCATGGTTGTTTGTTGAATGTTGCTGTACCGGCTTGTGTACCGGTAAGAGATTTGAAGGTGGCCGTACACCAGCTTATCCAGCACAGTAACAGACAGACAGAAAAACACGAACGAGCACAGAAAGCGTGACTCACACGCGCTTGTGTTTTGGAGCTTTCCTAATCACAGAGTTGCATATTTTATCAGTTTATCTATCTATTAAGCGCAAAAGCGTAATTCAATGGAAATGATTACAGGGATCTTCCGTGCTATAATCGGTAAACACCGCTATTTTGTTTTTTTTTTTTCATTTTTGTATATTTTTGTTCTTGGGCACTGACTTGATGGCTTCGAACCAAGATTTCACTGAAGCTTCAGGGTTACAAATGGAACAAATTCAGAAGGTAGCACCTGAGTCTTTTCAAGTTTGAGTTTTTCCATATTAATTTGAACGACTGATGGTGGGTACGGGCTTGGTGGTCTAGTGGCTACCGCTTCTGATTCGTATGCAGAAGGTCCTGGGTTCAATCCCTGGCCCGTCCCTTTCATCCTACTTTGTATCTTTCTATCCACTTTCTCTCTCTCTCTCTTCTCTGCATATACAACTCATGTATATTCATAGCCATGTATGTTCATAGCCATCGCTAGAAGCAGAAACGAATTGGAAAACAAAGTCGTTTCCCTCCCTTCCAACTTTCACTCACAGCACAGTGTAACGCCTACAAGTTATGCAACCAAAGCGTGCTGTGCCGCTTGACCTGATTCACCTTATTCACCACACTATCTATCACGAACACTATAAATATCCCCTATCCATGGATCGCATCACCGACCCAACGGTGACTCCCAGATCTCCCATCCTTTCCGTCTAACAAATACCCCAGTCCGTGCTGGTTGTGGGGATGCAGAGGTGATCTCGGTCTTTAGTAGCAACAACCAGCACACTCTAACATTCCTTTCCCTTCCCAACTGACTATAAGGACGTGGCCGGCGCCGTTATTGATCCAAAACGTATGAGCTGCTTAAATTGCACTTTGAGAATAAGTGGAGTGTCCCAGCCCTTATTCATTTGGATCTCAGTGCAATTGGTACCAGCTCAGATCAATCACGGAGGAGCAACCATTGACATGTATAGTCAAATTTGATCGTTTTTTTTATTAATTTGAACGACTGATGGTGGGTACTCAATCATCATCACCATCATCATTAATTTGAATGACTGAAGTAATCAATCGTTGGAAATTTCAGCAAAAAGCATAAACAAAACAAAATTCCTAAAAGATTCCCTTGAGAAATTCATAGAGGAATTCCTGGAAGATCTTAGTGGAATCATTGTGGAAGAATCACTAGAGAAAGAATTCTAAAGAAATATGTATCACTGGAAAAAGCCCTAATGGTGAAATTTCTTGAGGAATTATTGGATGATTCATGGAAAACCCGACAGGAATTTCTGAAAAGAAAACCTCGCAAGTAATTTCTGAAAGCCTTGGCCACATCCGAAGATATTCCTAGAAGTAGTCCTAGATAAATTCCTGCACGATGTATGTGACATAAAACATAATCAATATTGCTAAGTTATCCACCAAATTAAAGCATAGGATCGTCTTTTTCAATTGGTGCCAAGTGGTAAATGTTCTATTGGGTGGTCAATTTTTATTTTTTTTCCTGGTTTTAGAACACATTTCCGAAAAGTATTCATTTTTTTGTACTTATCACTCAAAATTTATATGAGAAAATAACCGATTGGGCATTCAACTCTCAGCACAAAATAAAGAATTAGACCTTTTGCTTTCATTTGCTGGGTGACTTAGCGTTACTGATTTTTTTTTTCTGATTATATTCTTCTACCACAGTCCTGGAGTAATTCCACGAAGAATCATTGGAGGAATTTCTACTAGAAGCTCTGGAGCTGTAAGGACGCCAGATGAAATATCTCGAGAAATCCACTTGAAAAAAGTTTTGGTGAAATATCTAGACCAATTCCTGGAGAAATCCCAGCAAATATGGCTTGATAAATTCTAGCATGATTTTTTTCAGAATTTTCAGCAAGAACTTCTAGCAGAATATTGGTATGGCAGAATCGTTTCCAAAAAAAATCACAAAAAAAATCCTGAAGCAATTCCAAGAGATATTTCTGTAATACCACGGAAATGGAATACCAGGAATATCTCTTGGAAAAATGAAAAATGGAATACCAGGAGAAAATCATTGAAGAATCCAAAGAAGAATCCTGGAGAAAATCCGAAAGAAATTCTTGGATACATTGTTTGAGTAATTCCTTACGAAATAATTGAAGGGATCTCCGAAGAAATGCCTGGATAAATACCCGGTGGAACTTCCGGAAAAATCATGGAGGATTCCTAACAGGAAATCCTGAAAGAATCCCTTGAAAAAATAGTAGATATCTTCTTAGATAAATCAGCGAAGTAATTATAAGAGAATTTATTGGAGAAACCTTTCAGAAACTTCTAGATACATTTCTAGATGTAAATTGTCTAGAATTGTTAGAAGAATCTTTGCAGGGATTTCGGAAGAGATCACAAAAGAAATTCCTGAAGCAATACCAAGATATTCATGATGGAATACCAAGAGAAAATAATGGAGGAATCCCAACAAGAATCCTGGAGAAATCCTAAAAAGAATTCCTGGATACATTGTTTGAGTAATTCCTGGAGAAATAACTGAAGTGATCCCCGGAGAAATCCATGGTCTAATCCCCAATGGAATTTCCGAAAAATCCTACTAGGAAAACTTAGTGTAGAATTAGCTCATAAGTTAAAATACACGTTAACCTTCACATACCCGACCCCCGACAACTCATTTGGAAAATGCTGGCATTTCGTCAATTTTCATCCGATTTTTTTGAAGTCGCCCCTAATCGATCATAAATTGGTGCAAGTTTATTATACTCAAGTGGTCATGTAATATCCGGAACCATTCTGGAGCTATTCTGGATTGTGCTGGGGTCAGGGGGTGGGGGAGTTGTCTGTTTTGTCAAATGACCAAAAATGATTGTTTCGTGTGTTATTGTGTTTAAGAGGCCCTCGCGGAACCTGTTTCAGGTGTTCCGGAGCGGCCATACCAGTTTGCTTCATACTTCAGTCAATTTTTTCAGCCCCATTCTCTTGAAATAATGAAGTTTGATAAGTCGCACGGCATGTTTTAGTTGCAAACCAGAAATGTCCCCGATGTCACTCCCGTGGAACCTATGCTAGATGTTCCAGGGTGGCCATATTAGTTGATACAGACTTCAGGGTATCATTTCTGACTCAGTCATTCGAAATCATGAAGTTTGATATGTCGCACGACATGTTTTGGATGAAAACCAGAAGTGACCCCAATGAGGCCCCCGCGGAACCTGTCACGGTGATCCGGATGGGTAAACTTATTCAAATCTGCTTATCGCAGTTGTGTTTTATTGTTCGCAATGAAAATTCCGCTGAAAATCGATGGTTCAAACACAATAACACACGAAATAATAATTTTTAGCCATTTCGGCCCGCTCCCTGACCCCAGTACAATCCGGAATATCTCCGGAATGGTTCCGGGGATTGCATGGCCACTTGGGTGTAATAAACTTGCACCAATTTATGATCGATTGAGGGCGACTTAAAAAAAGTTGGATGAAAATTGACGAAATGCCAGCATTTTGAAAATGAGATGTTGGGGGTCGGGTACGTGAAGGTTAATAAAAGACAAAAGAAATCCTAACAGGAATTCCTGCAAGCATGTCTAGATAAATTCCTGGATAAATCCGCAGAGTAATTCCATGAGAATTTATTGGGAAAACCTTTTAGAAACTTCTAGATACATTGCTAGAGAAGTTCTGGTAGAAAATAAAAAAGTCCTGCGAGAATATCAGTAAGATTTCCTGAAGGGATTCCAGGAAAAACTTCTGGAGGTATCACAGGAGGAATGCCTGGAAAATGCTTAGGGAAACTTCTGAATGTATTCTTATAGAAATATACTGAAGCAACACCAGCAGACATTCCAGGAAGAAAAACCTGGAGCAATCGTAGCAAGATCTTATGGAGGATTCTCATCACGAATTCTTGAAGGGTTTCCTGCGGGAATTATTGAAGGAATCACAAGAGGTATTTATGATAGAATTTTGTTATCCCTTGAGGAAAGAATTTTGTTATCCCTTGAGGAAATTTTGCAGAAATCCCTGAAAAAAAAAACCAACAGTATTTCCTGAGGCAATTCCAACAGAGCAGCTATATAATATATCTCAGCCAAAATTCCCGGAGCGACTCCAGCATGTATTTCTTGAGGAATCCCTAGAAGAAAATCGTGCAGTTTTCCATATTGTTAAAAGAATCAGAATACGTACGTCCCTAACCCCCATTTCGTCTAAAATTTTAAAATACAAATGGCTAGTTCTCAATCATTTGTCCACGGATTTAAAAGAAAAATTGTAACAATCAATCACAAACTACTTCTAGTTTTGGAAACCGGAATCTACTTTACGGAATCGGTCATGATTCTGGGAAGCCGTTGAGCAAAACAAGAACTCTGGAATGCATTTCGAGAATTTTGGACATGTGGGCCACTACCAGAGGTAACCCGGGATCCTGGTTTTCCGGGGAAGAGGCCAGTTCGTGATTATTTCTGAACCCTGTTTTGCGGCACATTTTCTTTTATAATTTTGCAACACAAGCACTCTAGAAGACATTTCGGGACTTTTTTGTCATATCAGCCTCTACCAGAGATACTTCGGGAACCTGGTGCATCCGACAAAGTTGCCAGTTCGTGATTATTTCTGAACCCTGTCTTGCGTAAGTTCGGGACCAGAGGTACTTCAGGAACATTGTTCCTCCGGTTTGTAATATTTGTGTGAACCTTGTCTTGCGACATATCAACCTTCATGATTTTGCAAAACATGAACTCTACAAGATATTTCGAGACTTTTTGGACACAATCAAAGGTATTCCGGGAACCTGGTTCCCATGGGAAATTTGATCTAGCAATTTCTCCAGGAGCCCCTGGAGATTTCTAGAAGAAACCCTTGGAATAATTGCCAGAATGGACTCGTGCAGGATTCTTGGAAGGAGCTCTTTGTTTAAACCTAGAACAAAATTCCACTGAAGATTTTGGAGGGAATCTAGCAGAAGCATTTTCGAGAATTCAACAAGAAGGGCATGGATGAAAACACTCCTGCTAGAATCGCAGAAGAAACTTCGATAGGAATCCTAGATCGAAGTCCTGAAAGAATCCCAAAACGAACTTATGGAGAAATACCTGGATGAATCCCAGACGGATTTTTTTGTCTTTATTTAAGAGGTTTTCAGCTTGAAAGCTGATTTGCCTCCTCAAACGGATTTCTTGGAGGAATGACGCCAGACACTCTTTGAAGAATCGCAGAGGGAACTTCTGATGGTATCCTAGAAAAATGTTAGAAAGAATCCGAGGAAGAACTTTTGCGGAAACCTGAAACTGTTGGAGAAATTTCAGATGGAATCTCTGAATTCAACTAAAAAAAATTACTGGAACCATTACCATAGGAGCTTCTGAAGAAAACTCTGGAAGAACTCTTGTTGAAATATCAAAAGAAACATCTGGACGCATCTTATAAAGAATTGTTTAGGAATAAAACTACAATTAATTCCTTAACCCTCTAATGGATACCTGGGGTCCATTGGACCCCAGAGCCACTTTAAAATGATAGCAAAACAGTTTGGATTGACATATCGGTCCCATTTTTATTGTATCTTCAAACTACACCGCGGTGAGTTATTTGTGCAAAAATACTTATAGTTTCATGGCGTACTATGGATTATTTTCGATGTCAATGTTGAACCGGGCGATTTTGTACCCCTGGGGTCCATTGGACCCCACGGCACGAATGATTGTATCTTTTGATCATGACTTTCTAGGATAATGCTGTCTTCGACAAAATTGTTCAATAGACCAAGGGCAACCTTATGATAAAAAAAATTGAATCAAAATTAGCCCAGTAGATGGCGCTTGTGTGATTTCAAATTACGGATTAGAAATTATATTAAACTTGAATATCTAGATTATCTGAATGTATAGAATGTTTGTGTCTTCGGCAAAAGTGTTCAATACATCAAGAACTACATCCTGCAATATATAAGATATAAAATTTGTATGCTCACTAGCGCCGCCTGGTGGTGGAATATCAAAACAAACGGTTCATCATTTGCAAGTCCTTTACCAACCAAACATCTTTGCCGAAGACACCAACTCTATAAGTAATCGGGTTCTTGCGGTATATTAGATGTTAATTCTATCAATCTTATGTCTGTTTGTCTGTGTTTTCTCTTTGGGTTCATTCAAATAATACGTGACGCAAAATTTGACAATTTAAAATTTCCTCACTACTTCACGTAACCACTTTTGTATGGGAAAATTTGATTTTTGTATAAATCGTAACATAGCGCTAGACTTCCTTGTTCCCCCTAGCGTTACGTGATATTTGAACGAACCCTTTTGAGCTGCCGGGCATGCAATGACTACCCATCTACAGAAGTTTGATTTACGGATTTACCCTATAGTTGTGTGCAACTTATACGCTTTTTAGGTATGTTTCGTGCAATTGATTAATGGCATTTTGGAATGCTCTCTAGCACCACCTATCAGGAATTTTAAATTGTTTATCACTAGATAGGCCTTGACTTACCTAGCATATTTGCTGAAAACATCACTCTTTTAAAATGTAAGGATCACGAGATACGCGAGAATATATGTTGGGGTCCAATGTACCCCAGGGTCCCGAAACGGAGTTTTATTTAAGGTATCCTTTTGAGGGTTAAACATTCAGTTAATGGTGGAACTCCTTAGAAATTCCAGAAGCAATTAAAAAAGCATCAGTAGGTACTTCGCAACAATTAGGCAATACATATTGATTTGGTGATATAATTCCAATATATTCCAGGATTTTCATGTTGAGCTGCAACCGAGAAATGAATCCGATGCTTCAATAAACAATTTTATACTGGAATCGATGGCTCAAAACCCAAGACGGTTCTCTAGTGTGAGCTTTCTTATCAGTTATTTCATTGTTAGCATTAACGAAAAAATAGTAGCCTTAGCTCACCAGAGAAAATTCGTGGAGAATGTTCAATAAGGAAAATAAAAAAAAATCTAAGATTGCAGACTCTTGGGCAACTTTGTCCCAATAGAGCACGATCGGTGAAGTACTACGTAGTTCAAAATTGTTACATAGAGTTCGATGTAACAAAATGACCTCCATCGCTTTCAACAGAATTTTCCATCGGATTGTAAAATTACTGGTTGTCTGCAGTATGGCGCTTGCTTACTACTTTGCGTGAAGTTTTTTTTTTATGTAAAATGGCATGAAAGGAAATGGAAAGTTTAACGTTCTAGTGTAGTTTTCAGAATTTCTTTCTGTGTAGATTTGTGGTAATGAGCTGAATTTTTGTATGGTGCGAACATAAATTCTCCGTTTCTGCAAGAAAAGCGTGGGTATATGATTCCTTGTCTAATTTGAGCCTGTTTGAGCAAAACTTTGGTAAACTGTATTCTTGAAGAGACAAGAAATGGAGAGAACAACTTATTGAGATACCAACTCCCAAATATCTAAAACCGCATTTCACCAGAATGAATAGGGTGCTAATGTAGGGTACGAGACCATTTGGGCAGGGGTCCAATTTTGGATGGTTTTCATACCTTCACACCTCATACTATTGGCATCGTATGCGGCTAGTTATTGTACGTATCTCACTTACGAAAAAATAACATAATCTAATTGAGCTAGGGTGATAAGTGCCCAAATTAGATCCCTCTGGCTAAATAGTACTGCACCGTCAACAAAACTACATGTATAAAAATCTATAATTTCGAGTTGCCTCAATAATGTATTTGGCACGTTATTCCACAAAAATGGTAACAACACTCCCCTTTGGGAGCATCTGCAAACACCCAAATTATTAATTGCTGCTTGACATAATCTCTCAACATAACTGAATTTGAACTGTTGCTAGAACTCAAACACAATTTTGGGAACCTAATATAATGTGTCATGCGGACTTCGTATTGATTCAGAGCATGTTTACCAAGATAGAACAACTTCGAAGTAATAAATTTTCGCGTTATGAAATTTGTGAAAACACCTAAATCGACTTCATCAATAGTTAGTAACTCACAATCGTCCGCAGAACGCTTTCCCAATAACCAAAACTGATGAAGCAAACGGAAGTAGCAAATACGCAAGCACGTTTTCCCGTTCGATTGTTGACTCCTATGTTATCCTTTTGCTCCTTCGTAACGTATTCTGAGCTGCTTGTCGGGTGAAACCTGCGAAGAAAGCAGCAGCTACCCACCATACATACATATGGGCTCATTGTGCAGTCGTCGGTAGGTAAACGACTGAACCCTGGCCACAGGCACTGCGGTGAGTAGCTGATGGTGGTGATGGGTCGGTTCGGTTGATTGTGTTCAACAGGATCGACCAAATCCGGGGCACACTACTGTGTGTCGGGTTCTTCGACGTTCGGCGGCAGCGCCCCCAGAGGAATATCAATTCGAACGTCGTCGCACCGTTTAGCGAGTGTTGCGGTAGGCGGGTGTATAAGTGAAAGTGACGCAGGATGCGATTGGTAATACAGAAGAACCGTCGTTGCTTCTGGTGATTTTTGGGCTATTACAAGTCGTAAAGTAAAGGATTTGAATTGTACCCTTTTCGAGCTTTATGTTGATATTTATGTTTTATACGGTAATTTATGTTTGGGTCCCCCTGGATGGTAGTGGCTGGCGTCTTAACGTCACACGGTCACAAAGGCTACAAAAAGGAGAACGCACATGGTGGGGGGGGGGGGGCAAATTTGTGTCCATATTGCCAGAAGACACGCTCCTTCCTTTGTGAATCCCTGGATTCCGGCAGTAAAAAGGATATAAGTGTCCGTAAATACTTTAGGGGTATTCGGTCCCTTTTCCCCTAGCAAGGAAGGAAGAATTCTGCCGATAGAAGATGGTTGGCTTTTCTTGCCTTTTTGGGATGCGCTATCTTGGAAAATTGCGGGTGATCCATCCACTAAGGTGACCGTGATTAATTCCGCAAATTTTACATTCCTTCATGAATTTTCCAACGACGGAAGGACCCGCCGATCGTCTGGAACAAGTCTGCTCCGGACTCATCCGATGTCGTTTCGAATTCTAATTTCACACACGATTTACTCTTTGTCTTTTGGAAATTTGCAATGCTGAGTGGGGAATTCTCCTTCTGCCACCCATCTTGGGGACGACGGATGGAATAGCCGTCGACAAGCCATAAAAATCAACGATCGATTTCCCCACGCTACCCATCAGCAGCGCCATGTATAGGAACAGTGCGAATTTACAAAATTCGGTGGCCCCGATCGGAACGGGCCGCGAAATGGCGCTGATGACGACGGTAATATTCGTGATGAGGATGATAAAATCAATAAGCATTGTGAGCCGGGTTCGGTTTTCTGGGAAGTTTATGTTCCACCTTCGCAATCAATGAGCAGCAAACTGACGACGACGGCCGACGACTGGCTTGACTTGGCTCTCAGCTCGGTGAACGATGGAAGGTTGGACGGACGGATGGTTTCCTTGGATTTCGACACAAGACGAACCAAAAGCGAGCGGGACAGATCGAGGAAAAAAATGTAAATTGCAACTGATATAAATTTTTATTAATATTATTACGATCCGTTAAATATATTTATTGGACAGAGCAAACAGCCGACGATTGCTTCCTTTTGTTAGTCTCGGATGGCGACGCAGCGGTGCTGCGCCTGGCCGGTGGGTGCTTTATTTGCAATTTTTGCATAAAGAGAAAATTGTTCCTGGAACAGCATTTTCCTCGTCCAGTTTGATTGATGTTTTTTCCCTCGTTATTTTATTGATGCATCTAATGAGACATCAAAATAAATAAATTTGTTCGATATCTGGAAGAAAATTTATTGCTTTTGTAAACTGAATGAATTCTCTGTCGAATTTCTGAAGTATTCGAAAAAAAAACTTGGAAGTTCTAGAGGAATCCCCGAATAAATTAATTGAGAAAACTTAAAAAAAAAACTTCTAGCGCAATCATCGTAGAAATTCAAAGAGAAATTATGTGAGCGATTGTTAGAATGCTTGGAAGAACTCCGAAATCATCGATGAAATTTTTAGAAAAATCTTATAACGAATTTCTGGAAAAATAATCACTGGAATTTCTTTAAAAATCCTTGGAGGAATTTTAAGTAAAAATCTGGAAGAACTTCTAGAATCTTTAAAAGAAAAAAAATCCGTGAAAGATTCCCTGAAAGAAGTCTCGTAGAAATTTCTGGAAGATCTATCAAGGTAATCTATAAAGAAATTCATGACAGAATCCTTTTTTTTGGAAGAAATATCAGAGAAATTTTTAAAAATCTTCAGAGAAATCCCTCGTAAAATCATAGAAAGAATTCCTGATAAATTTTTTGGAGAAATCAATGAAGCAATTTTAGGAAAAATCTTGCAGAAATTTTTGGTGGAATTCCTGAATTACCAGAGAAAGTTCTGAAGATAATCTAGTTATTTTTTTGGAGGAATTCTTGCAGGATACTGAAGAAATTTTCAACGTAATTCTTGCATCCAGAAATAATCACAATGGTTCCGGAAAAAATGCAATAATTGTTCATGCATTATCACGTGTTCATTTCCCAAAAAAAAAAGTGTCAGTCACGAATGCCACATAATTGGTAATGTGTCTTTAATAAATATTAATAATAATAATAATAATTTCCCAAAAAATACCACTAAAGAAGAACAGTTTTTTAATTACCGCTGGAAATCTAAACTCATAGTTTGAAAATACTTAAATTCAAATATTTTGCTTTGACATACTCTAAAAAGAACCTCTAATAAGCTGCTTAGTTCATAAAGTGCCCTCTTAACTTAATTATTAGTTACTTGTGGTAGGCCGAAGTGTTCTTGAGTCATGATAATACTGGATTTGTTGTGTCACATACATGGACTTGGTTCACATTTATGTCTAACCAAATCCGATGGGACACCCGGAACTGGTTCAGGGTGAAAAAGCCGTGGTTTGATGTATTGCATGTATGAGGTTGGTTCACTTTTTCATCTGATCACTTCCAACAAACCTCCAGGAACCGGTTCCAGACACTACCGGTAGTCTGAGATGTGGTCTGAGACTATTTTCTTGCTGATCGTTCATTAGGTTATCGAAAAAGCTGCTATTTAAAGTTCTGCATGCTTAGGTTTAGTTCACTGTTACGTTTGACCACTTCACACCCAGAACCGATTCCACGACACTACCGATTGTCCCAAATTGCTTAACGTTCATCAGGTTACATAAAAAGCCGCAATTGATGCATCGCATAGATGCGTTTGTTTCACTTTTACATTTGACCCCTTCCGGTAGGACCCCGAACCAGTTCCGGGACACTACCGGTTGTCCCGAAAATGATCCGAGACTATTTTCTTACTAACCGTCATTAGGTTATCAAAAATGCCGCTATTTGATGCACCGAATACATGGGTTTTGCTTTATTTTTCATTTTACCTCTTTCGGCGGGACACTCGGAACCGGCCCTGGGACAGAGCCGATTGTCCTAAATATGATCTGAGACTATTTTCTTGCTAACTGTTTGTCAGGTTTCCTTAAAAGCCGCGAACTGATGTGTCGCATGCATGAATTTGGTTCATCTTTACAATTGACCGATTACGGTGGGACACACGGAACACGATGGTAGTCTTTAATGTGATCTGAGGTTATTTCCTAGCAAACCGTTCATCAGGTCATCAATAAAGGCTGCTATCTGATGTGTCGCATGTACGGATTTTATTCACATTTACGTTTGACCACTTCCGGAGGGATACCCTAAACCGGTTCCGGGACACCACCTGTAGTCTGAGATGTGGTCTGAGGCCGTGGGTTTGGTTCCTTTCTATATTTGACCACTTCCAGCGGGACACTCGGAACCAGTTCCGGAATACTACCGCTTATCCCAAATATGGTCTGAAACTATATTCTTGCTACTCAATCGTTCATCAGGTTACCTAAAGAGCCGCGATTTGTTGTGTCGCATACATAAGTTTGGTTAATTTTTATATACATAAGGCCACTTCCGGCGGGACACCTGGAACCGATTTCGGAACACTACTAGTGGTTTTTAATGTGGTCTGAGCCTATTTTCTTGCTGATCGTTCATCAGGTTATCGAAAAAGCAGCGATTTGGTGTGTCGCATCCATGGGTTTGGTTCACTTTTATATTTGGCCACTTCTGGCGGGACACCCGGAACACTATCGATTCAGATATGGTCTAAGACCACTTTCCTGCTTATCGTTCATCAGGTAATCGAAAATGCCGTGGTTTGATATGTCGCATGCATGAATTTGTAGCATTTTAATTTTGGCTCCTTTCTGGGATACTGTTCCGGAACACCTAAATGGCTATAACTCCAGAACGGCTGGACCGATGCAAGCCATTTTCAATATGAAACAATTGGACCGAATTCCCCGTCGAATGAACTGTTGGTCTTCAAAATCGGTTGAGGTTTACTGCCAAAAATTGATCACAGACATCACCTCAATGTGACTCGATCCTCCGGACCTTCTCTCAAAAAGTCATTTTTGGAGTGAACATATGGCCTTTCCAGTACACTTGGTGTAGTACGAGAAAAGCAAAAAGAAATGAGAATCAAAGCACACCACATCCAGACTGAAGACACGCACACGCCTTGTCCACTATACCTTTATCGAAACCGAAGCTAACCATCCATTCCTTTAATTCAAAGAAAACAATCGGCACGCATCGTGAAACATTCGTTACCAGTTGACTGATGACTGGGGTGTCACTTCCCATTGAACCGTTCCAATCGATCACTTTCCGCCCAGTGAAGCGTTCCGTTTTTCCTCCGTCTGGTCGTCCCACAGAACTGGAAACAGAAGGCGCGAGGAAAATTGTCCTCCGATTCGTTTTTCCTGCTAAAACAGGTAACCGTCGACGGGACGACGCCGACTTCTAGGACCCGGACGACGACGGTCCCATTGTTTTTGGGGGCGTTCGTTGACTTGCGTTGTGATTTCGACCTTCTGGTGGCTGGTGGCTGTGATGGCTGGCGGTGCGACACACGAAGAGAACGATTCTGCTTCTTTTGTTTCTTTAACGGCCCGGATAAAATGCCAAGCACACGCACAAGCCATTTTCCCCGGAACTGTTTGGTGAATCTAGGAATAAATTTCTGAAAATGAAACCAAAAACCCACAGCCAGCCGCAACCCGGAATATCGCACCAAGCTGAGCACACGACCAAACGCAATCAGTTGGAGCGGAGTTGGTAGGATCGAATTGAGCCGTTAGTGTCGTGTAGGTACGTCGTTTCGCTTGCCACCATTCAGGGTTCAAATTATTTTAAATTTGAATTTTATTAACGAGATTCAGATATGCTCTTGTTTTGCTGGAAACGACAACGATGGCGATGGTTCGGTTGTCGCCTTTTGGTTGCTCCGAAGCACCGAGGAGGGAAGAATGTTCGTGGAGACGAGACAACGAGACAAGGCACAGTGGACAAAATGGATCCAATCACGTGATTAGTAGAAGCCAATGAAGTAATGTGGTATTTCAATTGACTTTACAATTTGCATATATGGTAAATTCTGATGATTCAAAAGTTATTAAATCTTCGATTATAGTTCGTGAAACTATAATCGAAGTAGTCTTTTGGGACTTTTACTCGTGAATTGCTTTTAGATTTCGATCACGAACTCCTGGAGGTTTCCAACAAGAAGCTTCTGAAGATTCTCAGAAGGAATTCCTTGCGATTTCCAGAAGGAGGTTTCTCGGAAGAAAGCCCTGGAGGATTGTCAGAAAGAATGTTTGGAGAATTCAAGATGAAAATCTTTAAGGATTCCCAGAAAAAAAACTTCTTGAGATTTTCAGAAGGGACTTCAGGAGACTCCTTGAAAGAACTTTTGAAGGAATACCGGAAGGGACTTCTTAAGCATGATGTCTACTACCTGGAAAACCCTAGAAAACCTAGAAAACCGGGAAACAAGGTCTAACTTATGAAGCGACTTTTTAATAGTTCACAATTATTAGAATGGTCACTATGACCCACAACCAACTCATAGCTCGGTTTATATACATATTTTGCAACACGGTATCCTCAAGCATCGATAGTTTTGTGGATTGAACATGAGTTCAGCAATCCCGACGTGCATGGATTAATTTCATGCTTGATTATTTTAAGATTGTTTTGCTTTTTTATAAGTCTATCGTATTAAATGAGTCATAGCAGGCAATTTTCATCAAGTATTTTTATGGCATCAATACTTTACAGTTATGGCTTAAACTCATAAGGATTTCAATAAAATTCGTTAGTTTACTTTACTGAGTGTAGTGTTTACTGTTTTCGAACAAGCTTCATGTTTCCAGTCAGAACTGTCAAGACAAAAATTCTTCCCGTAATGCAGAACATTCTTAAGATTCAAGTAGCCGGAGCCCGTGGCTGCACGTTCACTTCATAAGTGGATGGTCATGGGTTCCATCCCAGCCCCGACACTTGTAATTTTTCGTCAGTTGATCTTTCCACCGCGAGCGGCTGACACCTGACCCTCTTCTGAGCATATGCTCTAACGGAACCAGAAACATGGATATCGGCTAAACGGCAACTCATATTGGACCCCGAATCGAACTGGAAAAGGAACAAAAGCCACAGGGTAGAAAAGTGACAGCAGCGCAAAAGGCAACCAGTTCGATATAGTAGAATTGAATACATTTAGGCGCTGTACAAAGCTGCCAATTGGAATCGGTCACGCAGTGCCCTATTGGGAATAAGAGCTTTGAAGTAGGTTAAGTGAATACAGAATAAGAAAATCGTCAGGGTTTCTTTCTGGATCTTCTCAAGAAATACGTTTTGGAATATCTCCTAAAATTTCCCATAATATTCCTTTCGCATTTTTGCAAGCCATTTTTGGTATATTTTTTTAAATCTTCGCGGAGGTTCTTCATGCATTTTTTCAAAAATTCGAACATTTATTTTCGAGATTCCAACCGATTTCTCCTGGAGTATTTCAATGGAATCCTATACAATTTCTTTCCAGAACTTCTTCCAGAGGCTTTCCCGTTATTGCTCCCAGAGTTTCTCGTGGGATTCATTCTACGTTTTGTCCAAAAAAATATTCTTGGGATTTCTGCCAGGATTTATTCCGCACGGATAAAAATGATGATATTTACACGTGTAATGAAATTCATTCCGGTGTTGATCCTGGAATATAGAATTTTTCTGAATTTACCCTGGATTTTTCCCCAAGATTTTCTCTGGAGTGGCTTCTGGGGTTTCTGCAGAAGTAATTGCTAAAATTTATCAAGGAGTTTCTCGGTAATATTTTCAGAGCTCTTCCAGGAATCCCTATCAGAAATTGATCCAGTATTCTGAATGCTCATTTTAGGATTTTTTCGTTGCTCCCGGAGTGCTTGCAGATTTTTTTCCAGTAGTTTTCCTATTGAATTTCACTCGGGATAACTTATGAAATTCCTTGCAAAAATTCCCGGAGAAATATCGGATGGAAACTAGGTGAAATTTACCGAGAAACACCACAAAGGTTAATTGGAGAAATCTTGAGAGGAACTTCAGAAGAAATCTTGACAAATAGTGAGAAAAGTCGGAAAAAAGCTCTGGGTGAAATCCTCCCACTAAAGAAGTTCAAGCAGGATCTGTGAAAACCTTTATGTCGGAAGGCACTACGGAACTTACGGGTGAACTCCCGCAAGAAAATAAAAGAGAAATAACGGAAAACTCTTTGGAAGAAGCCCCTAGAAAAGCTTCTTGAAAAAACCTCGCGAAAATCCCTAAAATGCTGGAAAGCTATCTCCGAAAACCACTAAGAGAAATTCCCGAAGGATCATTGAATCAATTTTGGAAGGATCTCTGGGAAGAATGTATTCTGGAAGAAATCTCGGGAGGTACTTTAGCAGAGACCCCGTAAAAAACCCATGGAGGAATCCTGAAAGAAACTTGGAAATCTCAGATAATTTTATTTTGTCTTAATCAGGATTCGTCAATTTCTCGATTTTTGGTTAGGCTAATCAAACCAAGGGAAATTACAACACTTGTTTGACATTCAAACACACTACAGAAGCACGTATTTGATGTACAAATTATGGATAGACAGTGCCCGAAGCTCACGACAATTCAAAAATAATTTCTCTCTCGATCTGACATTTATGCACATTGCACATAACAGATGTTCATCTTAGTCCATCCTAAGGAGATTTGGATTGTGGAATGGAACAAACCATGTACTAGTGGAATCAAGTTCAGTTCTGTGCTGTCAGAGAGCGGATACGGTCAAGTGGCTACGTAGATTGGAGGAAAAAAGCGCTCGTCTAGCGCATTGGAAGTTGTGGGTTCGATCCAAGAACAATGTCATGAATGAACTCCAGAAATAACTTCAACAGAAATTTAAGAAAAATCTCCTGCTCGAATCCCTGAAGAAACTCCTGAAGGAACTTCTATAGGAACTTCTGGAGAAATTTCTGTACGACTCATGGAATGATTTCCTGGAAAAGATACTGAAAGAAGTCTAGAACTTTTGGTATGCCAGGGAGTGCTTTTGAGGGAACCTCAGAAAGAACTTCTGGAGAAACCTTAGAATAAATTTTCGAAACAATTTCACAAAAAATCTTAGAGTATTTCCCATGGGAAACCCCCGGAGAAACTTCATAGCAATTTCAGAATGGGCACCTGGTTGAATCTCAAAATGACCTCCCGGGGGAACTTCTAGAATAATCACTATGTTAAACCCCGAAATATTTCTGGAAGGTGCAATTTCTGGAGGTATTTCCGAAGAAACTCCATGAAGAATTTCATATTTGATATCCAGGTTAATTCTAAAAGGAACTCATGAAGGATTCCCAGAGTTCAGAAACTTGTTTTGGTGTTTAAACAATAACTTCTCGAATCATAACAATAACGAATTAGAATCATATGAGATTAATTAGGCTTCGTGGCCGAGCGGTTAGCGGCGGCAGTCGTTTAGGTGTCTCGTAAGCCTCGGAGTGTGGGTTCGATTCCCGCTCCAGTCGGGGAAAACTATTCGTCGAACGGAAAATTCTCCTCTGGGCCACTGGGTGTTATATGTGTTATCCTTTGTCGTATGTTTGTAATCTTCAGTCTGTAGAGGCCGCAAGGTCGAAGACGGTGTAATTGTCTTTTTTTTTTAATTAGAAGAATCCCAATAACAATTTCGGAGGAATCCAAGAAGGAACCTTGTAGTTTTTCTGCAGGAAGTTCAAAAGATTATACCGAAAATCTCCTGAGATTCCGGTAAGATATACTAAAACAAATCCTCCATTTGATGAAACTTCCAATGGAAATTCCAATGTAATTTCTGGGTAATCTCCAAAGGATCTCATGGTCGATTTCTGGAGAGATTTTAACAGGGTCAAAACCACAGAGGTCAACAAAACCCATAGAAACACCTCTAATTGATCCACCTAGCATGCCTTCGAAACCCCATTTCAACAAAACTCAAGTGACACTTTCATCCATTTACCAAAAGTCCATTTTATGGCACCAGAAATCATATCTGGATTTTGATTTTGGGCCTTAAACTCTATAATACAGCCGCCATCTTGAGTTTTGAGCCGCCATCTTGGATTTTAGACTGCCATCTTGGATATTATGGTCGACATTTTTGGACCGCTGACCTCCTTCCAATACCAAATATACCCATATTGCATAATCTAGAGACTAAGACTTCATTAAACAGCCGCCACCTTGGATTTTGGACCACGATCTTAGATATTATGGTGCACTTTTTTGACTCCGGGCATCTTCACCAAACCAAGTTTACTCATATGGCATGGTTTCGGAGCCTAAATATCCATCAAAAAGCTATCGTCTTGAATTTTGGGACGCCATCTTGGATTTTAGATCACCATCTTGTTTATTCTGGTTGCCATTTTTGTATTCCGGAAATCGTTCCTATACCAACTATACCCATATGATGCTTAAGCCATAAACTCCATTAAATAGCCGCCATCTTGAATTTTGGGACCCCATCTTGGATTTTAGACCGCTATTTTGAATATTACGGTTACAATTTTAGGACTCCAGACATCTTCTTTATACCGAATATGTGTATGCATGGTTTTAGAGTCCTAAACTCAATCAAAACAGTGGCTATCTTGAATTTTGAGCCGCTATCTTGGATTTAAAACCACCATCTTGGATATTCTGGTTGCCAGTTTTGGACTCCAGACATTTTCCTTAAGCTTTAAGCCGCCATCTTGAATTTCGAGCTGACATCGTACATTTCTGGTCTCCAGTGTTCATTTCCGCACAAAATTCGTAATCCATGCCAAAGGTTACAAAAATCGTCGCAGTTTGATGCGTCGCATGATAAAGCTTTCAGTACACGCTTTGCCAAATGTGCCAACATTCCAGGCGAAACTCCTAAGGAATTTAGGATGAAAAATTTGGGTGAATTCCAGTAGAAACCCATTGGAAGAATCTCGGATGGAACTCTTTGAGGGATCCCATTATGAACATAGCCATCATGTTTTCCTTTAATATTTAGGTTGTCATAACGCTAATGAAAATAAAACTTACGGTAACGACCGACTAATAGTCCAAGGCCAAGGTACATTAAACTTTAGAATAAACGAAAGGCGTCCTATCAGACACAGGAGTGTTCGAAATCCAAGGCTCGGTTTAGATTATGATTATTGTTCATTTGCTGACTTAGCACCAATAGAGCTGGGTACAGGGTTGGTCAAAAACCCAACAAGTTCCAATGATTCAATCAAATATTCGCTACTTATGGGTTAGGATCGAGCTCACCGCGCAAGAAACGATTTGCAGGTACAAACAAAGGTCTAGGCTAGGATATAAATTCATCCTGAAAATGTGCTCACCCCTAGCTGTGAGTGCGAAGTCCGCAAAACATCAGCGTCTACGTGGATCGTGTTGAATATTTATTGCATGTATCATGAAATTATGCACGCGATTCGGACACATTTATTCATTGGATAATTCTACACCTATAAGCGGAGCAAGCTGAGCCGTCTGCTGACTGTTGTTGAGTTGAGGCTGCTCCATTTACATTCTTTCTTGTTGTTTCGATTTACCTACTCCTAACCGTCCGACGTTGTTTAGCTGTCGTTCACAGCTGCGTCGCCCGTCGTCGTCGTCTGGTATCAATAATATACAGTCTTAGTTTGTGAGACACGCGCTTTTTGGCGCTCTGCTGCCGACTATAATAGTCTAAACCCCGTAAATGGTTGGTTTCCGTTGTCGACCATGCGATTGAAAATGACCATGATTGACGATGATTTGATGGTTTTAAAAACATACAATAAGAAGAACTATTCTGCCTCATATCATGATTTTCGTCACACAATACCTGAATACTAAAAAAACACGAAAATTGACAAAATCGTAATTAAAAAAAATGCTATCCAAAACTTACTTCAGTTGTTACAATACATTTTTCGAGGATTGCAGATCATTTGAGATTTTCAACAGTTAACTCATCGCAAAAGAAGCACGACACTTTCGTGGAATCCGTCCCTCATTTAAAAAAAAAAACACAAACGTAAGAAAATTTTAGAACTTCTTGAGTCACACGATGGAAAAATGGAGCGTTATCAGCATAAGTGTGTCGCCTTAAATAATGAATTTCATATCGACCCTCAGAATTCCTTTATAAATGCTCAGCATCAGCAGTTATTTAATCCGTGTTGGATACAGATGGGCATTGATAGAAGCCGAGTTGCGTCGTTGCTTACCATTATTGTCGACATCATAAATTACCACTTCACACAAGGAAAGGTGCCTGGAAAGTGGCCCAAGTGCCTCATATTGATTTACAGAAATAATGGCCGAAGGACAGCCAGATTGCCGCGTGAAATTTATTTAATATTTTATTGAGATCTTTATTTGCCATTCCAACGGACGTAGGTAATCAACCATCCGTCCGTGAATGCAACCCACCTGTGGGCGTTCGTTGGGTCGTCCAGTCCAGCCAGTTTGAAGGTGCGTTGTCTTTTTACTGCGAAACTGCCGCGCCGGGCCATCACCAATGGCTAATAATAACGAAAATGGATGCTGGCCGGTATCGTTGCGGCGAAATGGTGTTTTATAATAATTGGCTTCTGTTTGGAATTTGTATTGGATGGTGATAAATGGTAGAGGATGGATGGTGGTAGGAAGGACTGCACGCATTTAAGTGGTTTCCCCTCGGAAATGCGGTTCACCTATCTGTTTGTGCGGTTTATGGCTCAATTTGTGAGTCGTAAATTGTCTGTCATCACAGTGTCATTTTATGTGACGTTTTCTTGAGGACAATGGCAAAAACGTAACTAGTATTACGATCTAGAAAACGGTCGAAATGACATGATGAAAAAATATCAGACGGCTGCGTTTCAGTTGTAAATGTTTGTGTATTTTTTCAGCAAATACCTAGATGTGATCATATTTACTGTTTCTAATGAAGTCGTACAATTGTTCATTTGAATCAAGTGAATAACTAATAATCTGAAACTGTTTTACACAGAAAAAAATATGTAATTAAAATTCAGCGAGAGATCATGCACATAAAGGGAATGCTAGAGTTAGTGCACTTTTACATGAGATATAATGTAACATTACATTACCATCATGTAAATTTCCGCAAACCATTGCGTAAACCATCATGGACTGCAACCGGTTACGTGACTATTAGCGGAAATTTACACGATTGTAACGTAATTTTACATTATATCTCATGTAAATATGTACTAACTCTAGCATTCCATTTATGTGCATGATTTCTCGCTGAATTTTACATGAATATTTTTTTCTGTGTATTGTTTCCCTTGAGTTAAATGTTTAATCCTGATGAATTATGACAAATAATAACACATTGTGTCCAGCAATATTTACCACTAAAGTAGATTCCTAAACCTTAACCGAGTGTTGCATATAAAGCGTATCGTATCAACCACTACTCACCTCATAACTCATGATCCCTCTCCCCGGATAACAAAACACCCGATCGATGATTCCAATATAAATTTCGTGTATGTGTGCCTAGATGCATCGAACGACGTATTCTCAACCCACCGGACAATCCCATCTGGTGCCGGGAGAAACCAGCTGGACTTGGATCGGTCAAGCCAACAACAGCACCACCCTCAGCAGGAGCAGCCGCAGCAGTAGCAGTACCTCCCAGTAGTCCCAGAACCACCATTACCAGCTTAACCAGCACCAAAGCGGCGGTCCATCCGTACCACACGATGGCCTGTTGCGATACGAGCTTTTGCAATCTGCAGATTACCTTTCCGCACGTGAAACCGATCGGTAATGCCCCGCTAGGTTCCCACCAAGCACGTAAGACTGGTACTTACCTATAGGTGAAAAGAAGAATCATCCGGAGCTGCACTTCCGGGGCAGTTTCGTGTTCATTCGTTTGTCTGGTGTCGCCCATTATTGCATTGTCAGATCGCCGAAATATCTTGGAACGGGGATCAGTGTGTGGGCTGGTTCCTTCTAGCTAGACGTACTACATCTACGGTGTTTTCCTGCAATGCGATATTCTATGTCGCTCATATTACACTCATGTTATGCACTGTTGATGTCTTGTGTTCCGTGAATTATTGTTCAGAGGTCTTAAAGCCATTTTCGGAAAGACCAATCATCTGTAGTATGGGGAGTCGTTTGGCGCCAAACTGTTTGACATAGACTACTTTCGGACCGAAACTCAACTTGTACTTAGGAAATTGACGTCGCTCTATCAGCATACTATGTTTTCTGACATATAGTTCCATAGAAAAGCCCCCGAATTATTGTGTATGGGAGGGGAGCCTCTCTTTCCAAACATGGAAGAGGTCTCCAGTTAGCCTTGTGAAAAAGACTTCGGATCGCCATTTTGAAGACGGCAGGTTCGATTTTCGTTCTGGTGGGAAACTTTTCTCGACTTACCTGGGCATAGTGTATCATTGTCCTTGCACACAATGTACAAATTCATGCTATGGCAGGCAAAGAAAGCCCTTCAATTCAATTAATAACTGTGAAAGTGCTCAAAGAACACTAAGTTGAAGTAAGGCAGTCAAAGTTCCAGCGGGAACATACATAGAGCCAAAAAGAAGAAGATGAAAAAAAACGAGATGTTGCAATAAGTTTAAAAATGAAAAAAATCGATACGCTGGTTGATAATCGATGAAATTTGTGCGCTCAAAATCGTGAGTAGGTTCATAAGTCGGCTATTGTTGCGGCCATCTTGGGATTCTTCCCCGTCCTTCCCTGGCTCTAAAAATCCTCGCATCCTTTCACTTGTTTGTTTCAATGAAATTCTTGCTTGAACAGCCTCATGCAACTATGAACTGTCAAGAGGAGAATTCACTATTTGTTTAAGAATCTCCTAGAGCTCCCTTGAGTATAGGTCATCGGATCTAAAAGCGTACCGTAAACTGGGGTGTAGTTGATCAGTGGGGTGAACCTGATTGCTCAATGGGGCACGTTCGGTGTAGTACTAGATTTGTAGTAATGAGCTGAATTTTAGTATGGTGAGAAGGTCAATTCTCCGTTTCTGCAATGAAATGGTGTGAAAAGCGTGGGTATTATGATTCCTTGGCTAATTTGATGCTGTTTGAGCAAAACTTTGGATAACTATATTGTTTATGTTGCAAGAAATGGAGAAAACAACAACACTATTGCCCAAAGTTTTGCTCAAACAGCATCAAATTAGGCAAGGAATCATAATACCCACGCTTTTTGTACCATTTCACTGTAGAAACGGAGAATTGGCCTTCTCACCATACTAAAATTCAGCTCATTACTACAAATCTAGTACTTCACCGATCTGTCCTATTACCCACGGATATCGACTTTCAAGGAAGTTACCATTCCATTTTAATTCTACGTCAGTGGATTGTGAATGGTTAAAATATAATTGTTGCTTTCTTGAAAGTCAATATCCGCGGGTAATTGAGTGATCAGGTTCACCCAGGTTCACCCCAGTTTACGGTAATCAGTTTGGAACGGCAGTTCTGAAACCGCCTAAAACGTTTATGAAACGCTTCTGTAATGCCTCTGAAATCTCCCCTGAAGCTCACCTGAGAGCAGTGACCCAAAATATATTTTCAAAAACGCAAACCCCCTGTTACGCCCCTGAGACCCTTCGGAACCCCCCAGTACTTACTTACTTACTTACTTACTTTCAGTCTGGGCAACCACGGTGGTGCAGAGGGCCGAATCGAAAGATTTCCATCCTGGGCGATTGTCAGCCATCGCCTTGACCTGTGGCCAGGTCAAATCACTGGGTCTGCCTCTGCAGCGATGTCCTGCTGGGTTCTAGTCTAACGCTTGCTTGCAGATTTAGTTTCCGTCCCTGCGTAGAGTGTGGTCGACCCACCTCCACTTTCGCTCCCAAATTTCTGTAGCTATCGGCTTTTGATGACATTGATGACGTTGGAGCTGCAACTGTGAGGCCGCAATGCACGAATTATATACCGCAGGCTTCTATTGATGAAGACCTGCAGCCATTGAGTGTTCTCCACTGATACACACCAGGTTTCACTGGCGTATAGCAGCACAGATTTCACGTTCGAGTTAAAAATTAGAATTTTGGTGCGTCGACTGATCTGGTTGTTTTTCCATACATTTCTTAAACTCGCAAAAGCAGTTTTCGCCTTCTTGGTCCGTGCACCTATGTCGATCTTGGTGCCAGCTACCGTAAAGCTGGAAGGGTTGACCGTGTTTACATCCAACGATTTGGTCTTGTTGATGGTAAGACCTGCCGCAGTGCCGCTGAGGACTGATTGGCAAGATCATCTAGCTTGTTCCGCGTATCAGTGCGCCGTTGTGCAAGGAGAGCAATGTCATCAGCCACTTCGAAGTCTTTTAGGCGCTCCATGGTAATGGGCTGCCACAGAAATCCACGATTTGGTTCACGATCAATCGCACCTACCAAGATCTCGTCGATTACGATGGGGAACAGTAGCGGTGATAGTATACATCCTTGCCTCAAACACCGTTGTGCAGCACGAAAATGCCCTGTACTGTGCTTCAATAAGGCCGATGATTTTCTCAGGGACACCCTTGCGCTGGAGGGTTTCCCACATGTTTCCGTTATCGAGAGGGTCGAAAACTGTTTCGTAATCAATGAACACCAGGTAGAGAAACTCTTGGAATTTATTGATTTGCTCCAGAATGAGACGGAGCGTGACAATATGGTCCACACAGGATCGTCCGGCACAAAAACCTGCTTGCTGCCGTCGGAGAGTTGCGTCAATCTTCTCCTGTATCCGGTTAAGGATCACTTTGCAAAGGACTTTGAGAACGATACACAGCAACATGATGCCCCGCCAATTATCGCATACAGTCAGGTTACCCTTTTTGAGTACCTTTACTAAGACGCCTTGCATCCAGTCGGCCGGAAATGTCGCAGTTTTCCATATGTTGCAGAATAATTGATGCAGAAGTTGTGCGGATACTACGGGGTCAGCTTTGAGCATCTCAGCCGATATGCGATCGACCCCTGGGGCCCTATTCGATTGCATGCTACGGATGGCTGTTTCTATCTCCTGCATTGATGGAGCTTCAGTGTTGACACGGGTAATGCGTTTCAACTGGTCAGCCGGGTTGGTCAGTAACTGTTCAGACGCGTCTTTCACGGGCATCGTAGCATTCATCTTGGTCCCACTAAGGCGACGTGAGATATCGTAGAGGAGACGAATATCGCTGGTGTTTGCGGCTTTCTCGCCTTCATCGGCTCGGGAGTCCGCCCACGCTCTTTTGTCCCGTCTGCATGAGCGTTTCACTTCCTTCTCGAGAGCCGAATAGCGCTGACGGGCTACGGATTTGGCACCTCGTGTTTTCTCTCGCTCGATCGCGGCTTTATTGTTCCTTCGCTCCTCTACCTTCCTCCAGGTATCATCTATGATCCACTGCTTTCTTCGGGTACGTAGCTAACCCAAATTATTTTCGCCGGTGGCGATGAAGGCGTTCTTGATGACGCTCCAATGATCTTCTACGCTTCCACCTTCTGGAATATTCACAGCACGGTACTCTAAAGGGTGAGTCGATAATTATTGTGCCATTTTCAAACTAACGTAACTTTTTTCCTTCTTCACCAAAATCAACCAAATTTTGCACAGTTTCTCCTTATAGTCTATTGTTCACATATAATGATTTGAGCAGTTATCAGTAAGATTCCGGTCAATATAGAATAAATTTAGTTAACAGTTCTAAGAAAGATGTTGTACAATCACATGCTAAAATCAAAAATCATGGTATCGCGCCTTGGAACAATTAATGATTATACATTATCGGATCATCTTAATGTTCGTCAATAGGTTTTAGGAACGGTTGTCAGTGAAACATAAGCTTGGAGCTGGGTGAAAACCAGGCACGATGCGCATAAAAAACCTGAGAGCTTTAATTATTTGTTTCAAGTGGAGCCTGAAAATGTCCACATGGAGGGCGTTAATTGAAAATGTCTTAAATTTCATTGAAACGCATCCTATATTTGAACCTATACCAAAAAGTTGAAATACATACATATATTAAACTACTGTAAAAAATTGGTTTCATTTCGTTAACTGCAGACAATTTGCGAATCAGTTGAAGGTAGGGTGGCACAATAATTAACGACTCACCCTTTAGCTCCTCGACAAAGGACCTTTTCACCGCAGCGTCTTCCAGTCGGCGTGTATTGAACCGGCGCCCGATTTTCTCCTCCTGTCGCTGGATCCTGGTTATGTGCAGTCGGATCTCGCCGATTAGGAGATGGTCGGATGCAATGTCGGCGCTACGTTTGTTCCGCACGTCAAGAAGGCTCCGTCTCCATTTTCGGCAGATGCAGATATAGTCGATTTAATTTTCCGTGATATCATCACGGGAAACCCATGCATTGGTCGATGAGGAAAGAGCGATCCCCCAATCACCATGTCATTGTTGCCACAAAACTCTACAAACAGCTCTCCGTTTTCGCTCATTTCTCCATGACGTGCTTATAGTCCGAGTTGTCGGAACCAACCTTCGCGTTGAAGTCGCCCATGAGGATTATGATATCATCATTCGGAATCTTGTCCACGACAGCATTAAGTTGACTGTACAAGTTCTCTTTATCTTGCAATTCAGCAGCATCGATTGGCGCGTAACATTGGATCATGGTAAGGTTTCGAACCCGTGTTTTGAATCTGGCTACAATTATCCTCTCATTAATAGGTTCCCACTTCATGAGCGCAGCGTGGGCGTGAGTGCTGAGCAGGAAACCAACTCCACGGTGGTGAGGAGCGTGTTCACCTCGTAGGCCAGAGTATAACAGAATTTGACCCGACGCCAATCTGTGTTCTCCAGAGTTCGGCCAACGGACTTCACCCAGTCTTAGGATCTCAAGCTTCATACGGCATGCCTCATTGGCTAATTAGTTAGCTTAGTTAATACATTCCAAGTTCCAATTCTTGTCCGTTGTTTCGCGCTAAAAGTCGTTGCCGTTGTATCAGTTCGTAATCTTTCATTTTCGATTTCTGTAACGGTTTTTTTGGGTTTCGGAAACAGTAGATTGTTGGCCTAAGGTCCCGTGGTGGGGCAGTCACCTTAGGTATAGCTTCCGGTGGAGGAGCATTTCATACTCAGCCGCTGGATGTCAGAACAGATGCTGTTTGAGCCGCACCTCCTTGGTGAACAGACGCTGGAGACGTACCTCCTCAATCTAGCTGAAGTCGAAAGGACAACAGTGCCCAGGCTGCACTACCAACTAAGCACACAACTCTTAGCTGGCGGTCTTTGTCATCGCTTGACCCGGTGAAGCATGAGGTAGGAACTTGTGAGGACCAGAGCTATGTTGTACGCTCTCCTTTTCCACTCACCGTTTTGCAGCCCAGGAATCTCCCAGTACACCTCTGAAACTTCTTGAAATGGGTCTGTAAACTCCTGACAGCTTCTCAGACCCCCTGTAACGTACTTGAGATCCTCCTTAGCTCTCTAATGTACTTGATTCCCTCCGAAAACCCCGAAAACAATGTTTTTTTTTTGTAATGCCTCCATAACCCATTAAAATCCTCTGAAACTTCCTGAAATGCTTTCGAAAAACCCTGGAACTCCCTGAGACCCTGCTAAACCCCCCAAAAATTCCCATGAAGCTGCCTGTAACGCCTGTGAACCCCTCCCCCTCCTCTGAAACCACGCAAGACCCCTTTTGAATGTCCTAGCCACTCACATCTCGTAAACTTCTTTGCAACCTTCTAATCCATTCTACTTAGGTAGTCGCGACTTATTAAATAAATGGTGGTTTGGGTTATATAATGAAGACATTGTATTGGTATCTTTTGCATAGTAGCAGATTTTTTTTTTTGTTGAAAACTGAAAGAATTCTTGCAGAAATCTCTGAAAGAATCCTAACAGAAACTCCTCCAGGATTTCTGGAACACATTCCTTGGAGAATCCCGTAGAGAAATCTTTGTAAAATCCCTGGAAAATCACAGCAGTAATTTCTGGGTAAATCACATCAAAAACTTCTGGAGGGGTGTCAGCTGTAATTAATTGAGAATATGAGGAATCATTGCTAGAGTTCTAGGTTTCCTTCTGGAATCCCTCCTGATGATGATAAAGTTTGCTAGATTATGCTAGGTGCCATCTTGCGAGCTAATTAAGAATCAGGGTCACTTCTGTTAGCTAGCCCTGATTCTGTTTAACAAGTTTGACCATTATCTTGCTATTTTGTGTTTCAAGACACAAAACTTTTAAGGCCGGACGGGACGGTGGCTGAATCGTCCGCCATTGCTCTTTTGTTAAAAAGATTCAAATCTCAACCTCTACTTCATATTTTCGACTAGAAATTTGATCGTTCATTTGCTCACTTTTGGTGCACAATCGATTAAAGTTTCAGCTACGTCAGTGCAGTAGAAATTGACATTTCCTTCTTCAAAATCGCGAGGTAAATTGTTAGAAAGAGAGGAAAGATAGCAAAAATTACACGTCGTCCCGTGCGGCCTTAACTTTCTAGACAAAAACGCTGCCTACATACCTGTCGGAATGTCAACATTTGTCCATTCTTATACCGAGGATTGCACAGCCGAGTAATCATCAAACAACTGTCTTGCCGCGATGTCAGAAATGTAGTTCGTAGACAAAATTTATAGCAATTTTCGGGTATTTTAAAACGTAAATTTATCTGTGTTTCTGCATTCTCAACCATATGATATGGTACATGTGATTTAATCAAGGATTGAAACAATTTATACCTATATACAGGATGTTAGGTTCGTGAATGCAAACTTTTTAAAGGGCAATAGAGTACCATAAATGGTGAAAAAAATTGTTCAACGCATATGGTCAAATCTCAACCGTTACGTAGTTATTGAACTTTCCATGTTTTTGATTATTATTGACCTAACTGGCTATAACTTTAAAATGGTCAAACTTATCGCAGTTTTTTACCCTTATTCAAAAAAATATTGAATTTTCTATCAAATGGCATCTTTGAATCGATTGGTTTAGTTAAATAACTAAGTTTTCTAGAGCAAAATAGCTCAAAATAGTGTGTTTTAATTTGTTCGAAACATGCGTAATAAATTAAAACTCTTTCTTTGGCAAATTATGGCCCCTATTCCACTCTACAATTCGTTCTTTGACACTAAACTTCTAGCTCTTATCGTTTTCTTGCATTTACTATTTAAATGTGCGGCACAGTGCGCAAAAAAGTGCTTACCTTGACAGTTGCAAATTTATGATTTGAAATGCGATGTTTAAATCGAAATTGCAAGAAAACGATAAGAGATAGAAGTTTGATGCCAAAAAACGAATTGTAGAATGAAACAGGGGTCACAACTTTGCCAAAGAAAGAATTTTAATTTATTACGCATTTTTTGAAGATAATTTACAAAAACAAATTAAAACATACTACTTTTGAGCTATTTGCTCTAGAAAACTTCGTTATTTAACTAAACCAATCGATTCAAAGATGCCATTTGATAGAAAATTCAATAATCTTTCGAATAAGGGTAAAAAAACTACGATAAGATTGACCATTTTCAAGATATAGCCAGTTAAGGCAATAAGAGTCAAAAACATGGAATGTTCAATAACTACGTAACGGTTGAGATTTGGCCATATGCGTAGAACAATTTTTTTCACCATTTATGCTCCTGGGGATTTTTTTGTATTACCGTACGGGTTTGGGCCGAAGAGTCTCAGATTTTCATGAAACTTTTTCCACAGACAGGGCTCATGGATATATGAACAAAAAAAAAATTGAGGAAAATTCAGGGTCGCCTATTTTCCCGAAAAACTCAGGTGGAAATTTTTCGTTTTCCCGACACTACTTACTTTGAAAAATCATAACTCAAGAACGAAGCATCGTAGAAACAATTTTTTTAGAAAATGAAAGCCAATTTTCTCAGCAATCCAAAAAAAAATAGGAACTGGAAAAAGTTTTCCACAAAATTTTTCACAGTTGAGAAAATTCGTAAAGAAAAGCCGGAATAACTATGCTCGAACTCGTGGAAATTTTCGAAAAAATATTTTTGAGAAGGTTATTTTAGCTTTAATCGCTGAAATTTTTGGAATGCACTTTTTTTTCGTTTTTGAGTTAAGATCATAGGGCACTGAAAGCCGCGGTTTCTAAGGCTTTGACGTTTCGTAGCCTTGTTGTTTACGATTCGGACGAGTTTCGGTAGCTTTTCATAGGTGGTTCGATTTAATTCAAAATATGAGATTCGCGTACGTGGGAAAATGAGCTGATTTGTGACTTGATGGTGGCACGGTGGCACCCCTCCAAGGGTCCTTCTGGGATTCCACAGAAGTTCCATCTGGGGATCGTCCGAGACTTCCTTCGCGGTCTCTCCACAAATTTCTTCCAAGCCTCCTCCAGAAGTTTCAGGGGATTTATTTAGGATTCCTTCAGAAGATCCCTCTGGGTCTCCTCCAGGAGTTTCTCCTGAGATTCCAAAAAAGGTTCCGTCTGGAATTCTGTCAAGGGCTCTAGCTAGGATTCAGGAAGAACTGCCGAGATTCCTACATTGATTCTTTCCAGGATTTATTAAGGAATAACTTCATAGGTTACTGCAGGAGTTCCTGGATTCCCTCTAACATTTCTCGAAAAAATATTTCCGAGATTCCTTCAAGCATTTTTTGTAGGATTACCCCAGTTATTTTTCCTGAGATTCCTTCATGAATTTCGTCAGTGGTTTATCAACAAATTTATTTTCGGATCCGTCTAGTATTTCCTTATGTGGTTCCTCAGGGAGCTTCGTTTGAGATTCTTCTAGGGGTTCTTTTAAAATTCCCTCTATGATGCTTCTCGGAGTTTCTTTTGAGATTCTTAAATCGTTCCATCTGAGATTTCTTCAGGAACTTCTTCCTGGATTTCTGCTGAGATTCAAGTGATTCCGGGATTTCTCAAGGAGTTCTGGGGATTCTCCAGGAATTAAAGCCGAGATTCTCCTAATAGTCTCTTTTGGAATATCTTCAGAAGTTTTTTTCGGACTTTCAGAGGGTATTCCTGAAAAAAAATTGAGCACCGGAAAGAACTGTTTTTTGGAATTCTCCGAGGATTTTTTTTTCTGAGATTACCCCTGACCTGGATTTTTCCTGGAATCCTTCCAACAATTTTACCCGAAATTTCATTCTATACTCCTTCCGGAGTTCTTTCGAGATTTCTTCAGGAATTATTCAAGAATTCTTTTTTAGATCCTTCCAGGGATGCTTGTAAAATAAATAAATAATCAACAAGCGGTTTTGACTAAAAATGATAAATAGCGTAGACATTATTTTGACTGACGCCAAACGACTTCCCCACACCGCAAATGGGTTCGCAATCTCCAAAAAATGTCCTTGTTCAATCTCGCGCACAGCTCATTTTGTTTGATCATGTGTTTGGTTGGTTGGTCCGTTGGCATTACATGGGGTGCGCGCACCGTGTGTCGTCCATTCCAGGCTCCCTGGGGTCCCGTATGGATAAAAAATAACATCGAATTAATGTAGCTTTCCTCGCACACACACATGCACACGGACATACACACACACTTTGAGTACACCCGAGGAAAGTTTGTTCCGTCGTCCTCATCGTCGTCGTCGTCCGAGTTGTCTGCTGCCCCTTTGTGTGTTTTGTTTCGACTCATTTACTGTGATATTATTGTCGCCATCAGTTATTATCCTTCGTGGGAGGAAAAACCGGCCCACTATCCATCCTGTTTTGTACCATCACCATCATCATCATAACCGAGCACACTGCACACTGACTGGTGAACAGCTAACAAGCACTTTTGTGTGTATCAACAACTTGGGATTTACCGTCCTCCTTCATCATCCTGTAGTGTGTCGTCCAAAAGTCCAACAGTTTTCTTTTTTTTTTCGTTTGTGTTCTGTATTCGTGGAAATTGTCCGATTGTATCTCTGTCCGGCGATGCGACGGTCTGGTCTGTGGGCCTTGACTCTCGCAGGAGAGGGTCGACTCTAATGGGCCGTTTGGTTAAACTTTGGTCACACGTCAAAATCACGAGCACGATTACGGCGACATATCATGCGCCTTCACCAGCCGGTACCTACCTACTATCCAACGGCACACCAAAAGACACATTTGTGTAGGAGTTTGCTGATGCTGGGATTTACAGCTGAGATTAGCGCTGTTTAGGGATTCGGGGAAGTTAAGTTTTTGATCCTGGCCGATTTACTGGAAGAGTCAGTCACAGTCAATTACGAGGGATTGTGAAGTAGATGTGAGTACTGAATGACTAGAGTTTTCCAGGAACAACCCTACACCATGGTACGTGTGATCTGTATAAATAAAGTAGGGTAAGTATAACAGTTATTGCTACAGTGATTCCCAACTAGTGGTTTATACTTGATTTGAGGACAAATTTCAAATTTTGCAATATTTTGAGTGTGGAAATATCAAGACTAGATGTACAGTATCGGACAATAAAAATGCACCAAAGCCGTTTTCCCATACAAACTAGTCAACTTTAGATTACCATATCTCAGTTACTTCTCAACCGATTGTTTTCATTTTTCTGTGACGAACTACAAAACATTCCAATTTTCAAAAACTATTGAAAAAGTTCAGTGATAACTATTGTTACAAAAGTTACAGATAGGTTGAATTTTGACAATAAAATTGCACCAAGACAAAAAATGTTATAGCAAAAAATGATTACGTCATATCATTATGATGTCTTCGGCAAATATGTTTCTTGGGTGATGACGAATAAGTTTGCTGAACAGACCAACATAATTTGACTTCAACATTTTTTGCTATACAATTTTTTGTCTTGGTGCATTTTTATTGCCAAAATTCAACCTATCTGTAACTTTTGTAACAATAGTTATCACTGAACTTTTACAATGGTTTTTGAAAATTGGAATGTTTTGTAGTTCGTCACAGAAAAATGAAAACAATCGGTTGAGAAGTAACTGAGATATGGTAATTTAAAGTTGACTAGTTTGTATGGGAAAACGGCTTTGGTGCATTTTTATTGTCCGATACTGTATATGTAATGCTACTACAGAAACATTCGTAGCAATTCAGGCATTTAAGGCGAAACTGGATTCATTTCCTCACTTTTTGGTTTTTGATTTTTCATAAAATAGCCAAGCAATATTTTCAAAATCGGTTTTCGTGCATATGTAGAGTATGGATCAAGGTATCTCCTGAATTTTTTTCCTGATGGAAAATGTTTTTAGTTTTTGAAGAAACCATTTTTGAAACAAATTTCACATAAAAATGGTTTCTGCAAAAACGAAAAACATTTTCCACCTATAAAAAATTCAGGAGATACCTTGATCCATACTCTACATGTGTACGAAAACCGATTTTCAAAACACTGCTTCGTTATTTTATGAAAAATCAAAAACCAAAAAAATGAGGAAATCCTTCCAGTTTCGCCTTAACCCAATGCAGTTTGAAAAATAACCTAGTGTTGAGCCTCGTCCTTCATCCAAGAACAATTTGAACCACATGGTTTGCTTAAATCAACAAGTCTGAGAACGATTCTAGGCTCACATAATAAAAATGCTGTATGCAAACGATTTAGTCCAAACAGCTGAACAGCCCAAGTAGCCGTTAGCGGTAAACACATCCCAAGTAACATTTTGATGACCAATTAGTCTTGTAAAAGTTTTGAGATCCATCATAAAACCTAATAGCTTTTATTTTGGTTTTATGGTGGCTCTAAGAACCTCTTTTAGTCTATTTGTTTTAAAAATGTTTCAATAAATGGGTAATACCATACTAAAGATGACGGCCTCCCGGATTCCCGGTCGGTCCAGGAACTTCGTAATAAAAATTGTCTCAATTTCTTGGGCATAGAGTATCTTTCACATGATGTACACATGCTAAATGGTCGTTGCTTGAGGAAGCTCTCAGTTAATAACTGTAAAAGAGGTCATAGAATATTAAACTGAGATGCAGGACTTGTCCCAGTGAGGACGTTACGCAAAAAAGAGGGGAAAAGAAGAGGGGCTGAACTGCCTCGCTCCAAATAAACACAGAAGATATTCTAGCGTTTCTGCGAAAACCTTGGGCTCTACCCCATTTGGCATAATGCCATTTGGCATGACGCCGTTTGGCATAATGCCATTTGGCATAAAAGCCATTTGGCATAACGGCAATTTGGCATAACAGCCATTTGGCATAACACATATGCACATTCTTATCAAGAAGGCTGTTCTTCGTATTATGTCAAACGGCATTATGCCAAATGGCCATTGTGCCAAAGAGCCTTTATGCCAAATGGCATTATGCCAACCGGCGTTATGCCAAATGGCATTATGCCAAAAGGGGTAGAGCCAAAATCTTGTGCTGCAAACTGGAATTAGTAAAAGTAGTAGAAGTAAGTAAGTAAGTAAGCAAGTAAGTGAAACATTTTTACGAAACAACGTGAGCTCATTGAAATGTGGAAGCAATATTTGGGCCAACACCTGAAAGTGCGGACTATTAAGGCTGTGAAAGAAATGATAAACTTGTTTTGCCTAGTTTAACAAAACATAACATAGGAGATTAACAATATTCTCAACCAGATCCACAGTAGGTGCCATGATATTCTTATAGCAAAACATTTCGGTGGTTGCCCTTTTTCTCCTACCGACAAAGTTTAGGTTTCAGATTCCGTCGCTCTTCAGAAATGAAAAACGAACAGCTTCTAGCAAAAGAGTAAAACTTCCTCCCACGTTGCTCTACAGCACAGCTTTTTCTTCGCTGTTCAGCATCTTCTAAGGTCCTGGAACTGCTGACGACGACGACGATACCGGGCGATGTGACCGGTTGTTGCGCGCCATCGCGCCGTAAAAATCGGAAACCAACTGCCAAAATTCGGAACAAACGAAGGGAAAATAGTTTCGCATGAATCGGAGGAAAATGGGATCGTTTTCGGTGGTTTGTTGGTCGTGAAATAGGAAACCAAAGCCATAGCTTTCGATAATTTACGGCAAAAATAATAACGCTCAGGTACAGTGCGAGACAAAGAGGGAAGCTTTGCCTTAGCTCTCGAAAAATCGTCGTCGTCGTCGCCGACGTCTTCGGTCATTGAGTTACGTCGTTTGCGACAGATTTCGCCCAAGAGATATTCTCGGGCAAAGTGTGACTCAGGTCGAAGTGCACAGACTGTTGCAAGCACTTTGTTTTGATTAATTGTCACCGAAATTGCTCGTAACGTGTCTGGGTTCGCCATAAACGAATGGCGACAAACGGGCCACTTTGAATGGATATATGGAATATTTGGTGAAAAAGTTCATTTCACTCAAGTGAAACGTACCAACAAATATAGAACATACTCACAGACCAAACAAATCTTCAATTCGAAGTCAATTCAGATAAAAGTTTGCTGTGAAACACCGGTTTTGTTGTACCGCTTATTCCTTTTTTTTGTTTTTCATCAATGAAATGTTAGTTAAAACCATTAGTGTTTCTGCCCAAGTAACCAAGGTGCTGAAGCCTTATTGCATGCAGATATACGGTGTACTTAGAGCAATCATTACTTTACATGCAAACTTAAAGTTGATTTAAAGTGGAAATGGGCAATTATGCGACTGCTTCAAGATTATACCAGTATAATCCTAATTTGATTCTATAATTGCCCACTTCCACTTTAAATCAACCTTAAGTTTGCATGTAAAGTAATGATTGCACTAAATACACCGTATATCTGCATGCAATAAGGCTTTAGCACTGTGGTTACTTGGGTGTGGCTCAGCTGGCTCAAGGGCCGAATAAAAAATAAGCAATAGTAGGTTCGAATCTCATTTGAAAGAAGTGGCTTGTTTTTTTTTTTACAAATTTGTATCTCAAATTGTCAATAAAACAGAAAATTCACGTTTTCTAGTCGGTTGAATAATGATTTTGAAATCTTATCCACAGGAAAGAAAGAAAATCACCCATGACACGTGCAACCGCCAAACAACCGTCTATCTAGCTAGAGGATGATTCTTCACTGAAATAGATTGATGATTTGGTGTTGCGTTGCGTTAGTCTTGCGGGTTTATGTGCATCTCAGGAGATTAGTGCGTGATAAGTAGAATGTCAGAGTATCCTTGGTGGTGATGTAAAGTAAGATAAATGATGCAGTAATAGGCCACTGTGTACGTCGAAAAATATTTTTTTTTTAGATCAACGCGATTTGATACATGAGTATGATTAGGACTGGGAATATAGGGGAACTTACGTATTTTCGGAAGTTTTGTTCTCTTCGTCACGGAAGGTTTTTTGACATTTGTTGGTCACAGAGTTGGCCTCCAATCCTTCCCAACCAAGCTGAGTTATATGCCCAAATTTCAGGCAATGCGGCCGACAAAACCCCCCATAACGAAGAGAACAAACCTGCCGATAATACTCTTCGCCATCATACATCAAGGTAATAATCAAATATTTTAAACACTTGATTTTTTATGTTTTTAAATAATTGTAGATAGATGATTTCGGGTGAAATTTAAATATCGACCGGAGGGCTATTTTCATTTGTCAAAATTATCCCCCTAAATTTAAACAAAAATGTAAAAAAGTGCCATCATTGGTTTATTGAATTTAAAAGTAACATGTTTTATAGCTGATTCTCGACATGTTTCTGTGTTGAATAATTTTTTTTCTCGATCTATGTGATTGGTAAACTTAACCCTCTACCGGCAATCTTAACCTTTCAGGACGCGCGCCTGTTTGAATCTTAAACTGCACCGCGTCCGCGTTGTATACGACGAGTGAGTTTTTTTTAGTAGTGTTGTACTTTTTACAACAGCGCGCGTCCTGATGGGTTTAATGATTGTCCGTTTCAGATACCTGGGGTCCATTTTGGACCCAGAATTTGATCTTCTGTATCTTATGATCCTGACTTCGGTGTCTTCAGCAAAGTTGATGGGTAAGTAAAGGACGTATAGATGATGTGCCGTTTTATTCAGAGTTCAACATATAGGAGGTTTTCCAGAGCATGCATATTTTGCATCCCATATATCTCAGAATTTTGAAGAGGAGGAAAGATGGAGCCATCGAAAAAGTTGTTGGTAAGCCAAGTATTTCCAGATGGTGTGCCGTATAATTCGGAACTCCACGCATAGATGACGCTAGCGCGTATGCAAAATGTATGTTATATATCTCCGGATTCCGATCACTAAGATATATGGAGTCTTGGGCAAAGTTTTTGGGTAGGTCAAGAACTTACACAAATAATAGGCTGATCAATTCGGATCTCCACATATAGGTGGCGCTAATGAGCATGAGTATTTATAGTTGTGGATTCGTGAATGTAGGCAGGTATGACATAAACTGAACTCCAGTTTAATTTACCTTACAAAAGAGAAGAAGAGAAAAGCACAATGAAAAATTACGTAGTTTTTGTGCGGTTGACAAGACTGCTGCGTGAGAGCAGTGAGAGCCCGCAATCCATAAACCCAGTGCACATTTTTGCGGGAACTACGCAGTGCATCACACGCAAAGTGTTCAAGGGGTCAGTCTTGTTCGAGCATCTTGATGGACCAAAGACATACCATTTGTTTCTCAAAAACCGTTGGGAGAAATCAATCCTGTGATATCAGAGGAAATTCGGCTTATCAGTCCTTGACATTCTAGAACGACAACGTTTACGATTCGTCCCTACGTTTCGATAACGGTTGTTACCATCCTCAGGAGAACTAGATGGGGAAGGTTTTTTTGTACATTAGTTTTTTTTAACAATTTTAATGGTTTTATTGTAGATTACATCTAATGGAGCATGCAATAGATTACCAACACACATTCAAACTAGACCAAACGAAAATAGTATATAAAAGTTGTTGGGAAAGATTTGAGTTTGGTGAAACTGGCAACACGGTTCACTGCCGAAGCAGAAAGTAAACTGTTGTGGTAATAGGTGGACGAAGTGCGAGTAAAGATAGCAAAATGTAAGAGAGTTTTTAGTATTAATTAATTAGTTTATAGTATAATAAATTATGTATTTCCAGCATTGAAGCTGCTCCAACCAAAGCTGTTTTCTATTTTTGTCTATTCGTGCCGAAGAAAGTCCACCCCGCAACAGCAGTAACAACACAAACACACTGGCTTTCCTAGAAATGTGTCATATTTATAATACAGACACAGTAAATAGAAGAGTAGATGTACATGGAATCAACACAGCATACGCTGAAATTCTGCACACTATCAAACGCACCGATAATCAAATCCAAATATATCGACCTAAAATAGCGAAGATACGAACCACATAAACAAAAATCCATAAAAGCTCAGTACAATAACCATGAAAGTACAGTCCAAACCAAAATAGTACAAACAGTTCAATACTAAAAAGTGCTAAAAAATAACTAATTTAAAGAAAAAAACATAGCAATCAATAGTAAGTTATCATTTCAAATAAAAAAAACACAAAAAACTAATCGACATATTATACATTGCGCATGTACGGCTACCAAATCACCACAGACAAATGCTTTGCAAAGCCACTAAACAAAGAACAACTCCACTCATTGTAAGTAAAACCATTAAAAAATTGTTAAAAACTACCAATAAACCACCCCCACCTAGTTCCCCTGA